>NC_044570.1:15333104-15459351 GCF_007565055.1 Rhinopithecus roxellana
GCCTACGCTGATAAAGGAAATCTCATCCGTTCAAAACGTGAAAGAAGCTTTCTGAGAAACTTCTTTCTGTCTGTGAGTTCATCTCACAGAGTTACAATCTCTGCCTCAAGAAGCAGTTTGCTAACACTCTTTTCGTGGAATCTGCAAAGTGATATTTGGGAGCCTATAGGGGCCCATGGTGTAAAGGAAATGTCCTCACATAATAACTAAAGAGAAGCTTTCTGAGAAACTGCATTACCATGTGTGAATGCAACTCACAGAGTTACACGTTTCTCTTCAGTGATCAGTTTGTTAGCACAGTTTTCTGGAAATCTGCATTAGATACTTCATAGCGCAATGAACATTACAGTGACAAAGGAAATATCCACAGTGAAACTAGAAGGAAGCTTTCTTAGAAACTTCTTGTTGATGTGTGAATTCATCTCACAGAGTTACACTTATGTTTCGTGGAACAGTCCATTAACACTGTCTTTGGGGAAACTGAGAAGGGCTTCTTTGGACCACATTGAGGCCTACGCTGATAAAGGAAATTTCATCCGTTCCAAACGTGAAAGAAGCTTTCTGAGAAACTTCTTTCTGATCTGTGAGTTCATCTCACAGAGTTACAACCTCTGCCTCAAGAAGAAGTTTGCTAACACTCTTCTCGTCTAGTCTGCAAAGTGATATTTGGGAGCCTATAGGGGCCCATGGTGATAAAGGAAATGTCCTCACATAATAACTAAAGAGAAGCTTTCTGAGAAACTGCATTTCCATGTGTGAATGCAACTCACAGAGTTACACGTTTCTCTTCAGTGATCAGTTTGTTAGCACAGTTTTCTGGAGATCTGCAATTAGATACTTCATAGCGCAATGAACATTACAGTGACAAAGGAAATATCCAGATGAAAACTAGAAAGAAGCTTTCTTAGAAACTTCTTGGTGATGTGTGAATTCATCTCACAGAGTTACACTTATGTTTCGTGGAACAGTCCATTAACACTGTCTTTGGGGAAACTGAGAAGGGCTTCTTTGGACCACATTGAGGCCTACGCTGATAAAGGAAATTTCTTCCGTTCAAAACGTGAAAGAAGCTTTCTGAGAAACTTCTTTCTGATCTGTGAGTTCATCTCACAGAGTTACAACCTCTGCCTCAAGAAGCAGTTTGCTAACACTCTTTTCGTGGAATCTGCAAAGTGATATTTGGGAGCCTATAGGGGCCCATGGTGATAAAGGAAATATCCTCACATAATACTAAAGAGAAGCTTTCTGAGAAACTGCACTGCCATGTGTGAATGCAACTCACGAGTTACGCCATTGTTTTTTGCAGCCGTTTCTTAGGACTGTTTCCGTGGATTCCGAGAAGTGATATTTCAGATAGCTTTGAAGAATAGAAGGAAAAGAAATATCCTCCAAGAGAAAGCAGAACCAAGCTTTCTGAGAAACTGCTTTGTGATATGTGAATTCATTTCACAGTGTTCTATCACCCTTTCTCGGGGGAGTTTCCTAGCACTCATATGAGGAATCTCAGATGTGATGTCTTGGATATCGTTGAATCGCATGCTGAATAAGGAACTATCCTCAGAGAAACCTGCAGAGAAGCCTTCTCAGAAACTTCTTTGTTGTGGGTGATTTCAGCCCACAGATGTCCATCATTGTTTCCACTGAGAAACTTGCTAGGAGAGTTTTCGCAGAATCTGCAATAGGACACACGGTGGCGCTCCAAGACCACAAATAACTTCGTCTTACTAAAAAAGAAGCTTTTTGAGAAACCGCTTTGTGATGTGTGAATTCAACTCACTAAGTTGCAGCTGTATTTCGTGGGGCCGTGGCCTAGCCCTATTTGTGTGGAATCTGAGAACAGATATTCCCGAACCCTTTGAAAACAATGGGGCCAAGGGAAACATCTTCCAATAAAAATGAGAAAGAAGCTTACTGAGAAACTTCTTTCTGATCTGTGAGTTCATCTCACAGAGTTACAATCTCTGCCTCAAGAAGCAGTTTGCTAACACTCTTTTCGTGGAATCTGCAAAGTGATATTTGGCAGCCTATTGGGGCCCATGGTGATAAAGGAAATATCCTCACATAATAACTAAAGAGAAGCATTCTGAGAAACTGCATTGCCATGTGTGAATGCAACTCACAGAGTTACACGTTTCTCTTCAGTGATCAGTTTGTTAACAGTTTTCTGGAGATCTGCAATTAGATACTTCATAGCGCAATGAACATTACAGTGACAAAGGAAATATCCAGATGAAAATAGAAAGAAGCTTTCTTAGAAACTTCTTGGTGATGTGTGAATTCATCTCACAGAGTTACACTTATGTTTCGTGGAGCAGTCCATTAACACTGTCTTTGGGGAAACTGAGAGAGCTTCTTTGGATCACATTGAGGCCTACGCTGATAAAGGAAATTTCATCCGTTCAAAACGTGAAAGAAGCTTTCTGAGAAACTTCTTTCTGATCTGTGAGTTCATCTCACAGAGTTACAATCTCTGCCTCAAGAAGCAGTTTGCTAACACTCTTTCGCGGAATCTGCAAAGTGATATTTGGGAGCCTATGGGGCCCATGGTGATAAAGGAAATGTCCTCACATAATAACTAAAGAGAAGCTTTCTGAGAAACTGCATTACCATGTGTGAATGCAACTCACAAGTTACACGTTTCTCTTCAGTTATCAGTTTGTTAGCACAGTTTTCTGGAAATCTGCAATTAGATACTTCATAGCGCAATGAACATTACAGTGACAAAGGAAATATCCGAGTGAAAACTAGAAAGAAGCTTTCTAGAAACTTCTTGTGATGTGTGAATTCATCTCACAGAGTTACACTTATGTTTCGTGGAGCAGTCCATTAACACTGTCTTTGGGGAAACTGAGAAGGGCTTCTTTGGATCACATTGAGGCCTACGCTGATAAAGGAAATTTCATCCGTTCAAAACGTGAAAGAAGCTTTCTGAGAAACTTCTTTCTGATCTGTGAGTTCATCTCACAGAGTACAACTCTGCCTCAAGAAGAAGTTTGCTAACACTCTTCTCGTCTAATCTGCAAAGTGATATTTGGGAGCCTATAGGGGCCCATGGTGATAAAGGAAATGTCCTCACATAATAACTAAAGAGAAGCTTTCTGAGAAACTGCATTTCCATGTGTGAATGCAACTCACAGAGTTACACGTTTCCTTCAGTGATCAGTTTGTTAGCACAGTTTTCTGGAGATCTGCAATTAGATACTTCATAGCGCAATGAACATTACAGTGACAAAGGAAATATCCAGATGAAAACTAGAAAGAAGCTTTCTTAGAAACTTCTTGGTGATGTGTGAATTCATCTCACAGAGTTACACTTATGTTTCGTGGAACAGTCCATTAACACTGTCTTTGGGGAAACTGAGAAGGGCTTCTTTGACCACATTGAGGCCTACGCTGATAAAGGAAATTTCATCCGTTCAAAACGTGAAAGAAGCTTTCTGAGAAACTTCTTTCTGATCTGTGAGTTCATCTCACAGAGTTACAACCTCTGCCTCAAGAAGCAGTTTGCTAACACTCTTTCGTGGGAATCTGCAACGTGATATTTGGGAGCCTATAGGGGCCCATGGTGATAAAGGAAATATCCTCACATAATAACTAAAGAAGAAGCTTTCTGAGAAACTGCACTGCCATGTGTGAATGCAACTCACAGGTTAACGCCATTGTTTTTTGCAGCCGTTTCTTAGGACTGTTTTCCGGGGATTCCGAGAAGTGATATTTCAGATAGCTTTGAAGAATTAGAAGGAAAAAAGAAATATCCTCCAAGAGAAAGCAGAACCAAGCTTTCTGAGAAACTGCTTTGTGATATGTGAATTCATTTCACAGTGTTCTATCACCCTTTCTCGGGGGAGTTTCCAGCACTCATATGAGGAATCTCAGATGTGATGTCTTGGATATCGTTGAATCGCATGCTGAATAAGGAACTATCCTCAGAGAAACCTGCAGAGAAGCCTTCTCAGAAACTTCTTTGTTGTGGGTGATTTCAGCCCACAGATGTCCATCATTGTTTCCACTGAGAAACTTGCTAGGAGAGTTTTCGCAGAATCTGCAATAGGACACACGGTGGCGCTCCAAGACCACAAATAACTTCGTCTTACTAAAGAAAGAAGCTTTCTGAGAAACCGCTTTGTGATGTGTGAATTCAACTCACTAAGTTGCAGCTGTATTTCGTGGGGCCGTGGCCTAGCCCTATTTGTGTGGAATCTGAGAACAGATATTCCCGAACCCTTTGAAAACAATGGGGCCAAGGGAAACATCTTCCAATAAAAATGAGAAAGAAGCTTACTGAGAAACTTCTTTCTGATCTGTGAGTTCATCTCACAGAGTTACAATCTCTGCCTCAAGAAGCAGTTTGCTAACACTCTTTTCGTGGAATCTGCAAAGTGATATTTGGCAGCCTACTGGGGCCCATGGTGATAAAGGAAATATCCTCACATAATAACTAAAGAGAAGCATTCTGAGAAACTGCATTGCCATGTGTGAATGCAACTCACAGAGTTACACGTTTCTCTTCAGTGATCAGTTTGTTAGCATAGCTTTTCTGGAGATCTGCAATTAGATACTTCACAGCGCAATGAACATTACAGTGACAAAGGAAATATCCTGAGATGAAAACTAGAAAGAAGCTTTCATAGAAACTTCTTGGTGATGTGTGAATTCATCTCACAGAGTTACACTTATGTTTCGTGGAGCAGTCTATTAACACTGTCTTTGGGGAAACTGAGAAGGGCTTCTTTGGATCACATTGAGGCCTACGCTGATAAAGGAAATTTCATCCGTTCAAAACGTGAAAGAAGCTTTCTGAGAAACTTCTTTCTGATCTGTGAGTTCCTCTCACAGAGATTACAACCTCTGCCTCAAGAAGAAGTTTGCTAACACTCTTCTCGTCTAATCTGCAAAGTGATATTTGGGAGCCTATAGGGGCCCATGGTGATAAAGGAAATGTCCTCACATAATAACTAAAGAGAAGCTTTCTGAGAAACTGCATTACCATGTGTGAATGCAACTCACAAAGTTACACGTTTCTCTTCAGTGATCAGTTTGTTAACACAGTTTTCTGGAGATCTGCAATTAGATACTTCATAGCGCAATGAACATTACAGTGACAAAGGAAATATCCACAGTGAAAACTAGAAGGAAGCTTTCTTAGAAACTTCTTGTTGATGTGTGAATTCATCTCACAGAGTTACACTTATGTTTCGTGGAACAGTCCATTAACACTGTCTTTGGGGAAACTGAGAAGGGCTTCTTTGGACCACATTGAGGCCTACGCTGATAAAGGAAATTTCATCCGTTCAAAACGTGAAAGAAGCTTTCTGAGAAACTTCTTTCTGATCTGTGAGTTCATCTCACAGAGTTACAACCTCTGCCTGAAGAAGCAGTTTTGCTAACACTCTTTTCGTGGAATCTGCAAAGTGATAATTGGCAGCCTATTGGGGCCCATCGTGATAAAGGAAATATCCTCATATAATAACTAAAGAGAAGCATTCTGAGAAACTGCATTGCCATGTGTGAATGCAACTCACAGAGTTACACGTTTCTCTTCAGTGATCAGTTTGTTAGCATAGTTTTCTGGAGATCTGCAATTAGATACTTCATAGCGCAATGAACATTACAGTGACAAAGGAAATATCCAGAGATGAAAACTAGAAAGAAGCTTTCATAGAAACTTCTTGGTGATGTGTGAATTCATCTCACAGAGTTACACTTATGTTTCGTGGAGCAGTCCATTAACACTGTCTTTGGGGAAACTGAGAAGAGCTTCTTTGGATCACATTGAGGCCTACGCTGATAAAGGAAATCTCATCCGTTCAAAACGTGAAAGAAGCTTTCTGAGAAACTTCTTTCTGTTCTGTGAGTTCATCTCACAGAGTTACAATCTCTGCCTCAAGAAGAAGTTTGCTAACACTCTTTTCGTGGAATCTGCAAAGTGATATTTGGGAGCCTATAGGGGCCCTTGGTGTTAAAGGAAATGTCCTCACATAATAACTAAAGAGAAGCTTTCTGAGAAACTGCATTACCATGTGTGAATGCAACTCACAGAGTTACACGTTTCTCTTCAGTGATCAGTTTGTTAACACAGTTTTCTGGAGATCTGCAATTAGATACTTCATAGCGCAATGAACATTACAGTGACAAAGGAAATATCCAGATGAAAACTAGAAAGAAGCTTTCTTAGAAAATTCTTGGTGATGTGTGAATTCATCTCACAGAGTTACACTTATGTTTCGTGGAGCAGTCCATTAACACTGTCTTTGGGGAAACTGAGAAGAGCTTCTTTGGATCACATTGAGGCCTACGCTGATAAAGGAAATTTCATCCGTTCAAAACGTGAAAGAAGCTTTCTGAGAAACTTCTTTCTGATCTGTGAGTTCATCTCACAGAGTTCCAATCTCTGCCTCAAGAAGCAGTTTGCTAACACTCTTTTCGTGGAATCTGCAAAGTGATATTTGGGAGCCTATAGGGGCTCATGGTGGTAAAGGAAATATCCTCACATAATAACTAAAGAGAAGCTTTCTGAGAAACTGCACTGCCATGTGTGAATGCAACTCACAGAGTTACGCCATTGTTTTTGCAGCCGTTTCTTAGGACAGTTTCCGTGGATTCCGAGAAGTGATATTTCAGATAGCTTTGAAGAATAGAAGGAAAAAGAAATATCCTCCAAGAGAAAGCAGAACCAAGCTTTCTGAGAAACTGCTTTGTGATATGTGAATTCATTTCACAGTGTTCTATCACCCTTTCTCGGGGGAGTTTCCTAGCACTCATTTGAGGAATCTCAGATGTGATGTCTTGGATATCGTTGAATCGCATGCTGAATAAGGAACTATCCTCAGAGAAACCTGCAGAGAAGCCTTCTCAGAAACTTCTTTGTTGTGGGTGATTTCAGCCCACAGATGTCCATCATTGTTTCCACTGAGAAACTTGCTAGGAGAGTTTTCGCAGAATCTGCAATAGGACACACGGTGGCGCTCCAAGACCACAAATAACTTCGTCTTACTAAAGAAAGAAGCTTTCTGAGAAACCGCTTTGTGATGTGTGAATTCAACTCACTAAGTTGCAGCTGTATTTCGTGGGGCCGTGGCCTAGCCCTATTTGTGTGGAATCTGAGAACAGATATTCCCGAACCCTTTGAAAACAATGGGGCCAAGGGGAAACATCTTCCAATAAAAATGAGAAAGAAGCTTACTGAGAAACTTCTTTCTGATCTGTGAGTTCATCTCACAGAGTTTACAATCTCTGCCTCAAGAAGCAGTTTGCTAACACTCTTTTCGTGGAATCTGCAGAGTGATATTTGGCAGCCTATTGGGGCCCATGGTGATAAAGGAAATATCCTCACATAATAACTAAAGAGAAGCATTCTGAGAAACAGCATTGCCATGTGTGAATGCAACTCACAGAGTTACACGTTTCTCTTCAGTGATCAGTTTGTTAGCATAGTTTTCTGGAGATCTGCAATTAGATACTTCATAGCGCAATGAACATTACAGTGACAAAGGAAATATCCAGAGATGAAAACTAGAAAGAAGCTTTCATAGAAACTTCTTGGTGATGTGTGAATTCATCTCACAGAGTTACACTTATGTTTCGTGGAGCAGTCCATTAACACTGTCTTTGGGGAAACTGAGAAGGGCTTCTTTGGATCACATTGAGGCCTACGCTGATAAAGGAAATTTCATCCGTTCAAACGTGAAAGAAGTTTTCTGAGAAACTTCTTTCTGATCTGTGAGTTCATCTCACAGAGTTACAACCTCTGCCTCAAGAAGAAGTTTGCTAACACTCTTCTCGTCTAATCTGCAAAGTGATATTTGGGAGCCTATAGGGGCCCATGGTGATAAAGGAAATGTCCTCACATAATAACGAAAGAGAAGCTTTCTGAGAAACTGCATTACCATGTGTGAATGCAACTCACAAAGTTACACGTTTCTCTTCAGTGATCAGTTTGTTAACACAGTTTTCTGGAGATCTGCAATTAGATACTTCATAGAGCAATGAACATTACAGTGACAAAGGAAATATCCAGATGAAAACTAGAAAGAAGCTTTCTTAGAAACTTCTTCGTGATGTGTGAATTCATCTCACAGAGTTACACTTATGTTTCGTGGAGCAGTCCATTAACACTGTCTTTGGGGAAACTGAGAAGAGCTTCTTTGGATCACATTGAGGCCTACGCTGATAAAGGAAATTTCATCCGTTCAAAACGTGAAAGAAGCTTTCTGTGAAACTTCTTTCTGATCTGTGAGTTCATCTCACAGAGTTACAATCTCTGCCTCAAGAAGCAGTTTGCTAACACTCTTTTCGTGGAATCTGCAAAGTGATATTTGGGAGCCTATAGGGGCCCATGGTGATAAAGGAAATATCCTCACATAATAACTAAAGAGAAGCTTTCTGAGAAACTGCATTACCATGTGTGAATGCAACTCACAAAGTTACATGTTTCTCTTCAGTTATCAGTTTGTTAGCACAGTTTTCTGGAGATCTGCAATTAGATACTTCATAGCGCAATGAACATTACAGTGACAAAGGAAATATCCACAGTGAAAACTAGAAGGAAGCTTTCTTAGAAACTTCTTGTTGATGTGTGAATTCATCTCACAGAGTTACACTTATGTTTCGTGGAACAGTCCATTAACACTGTCTTTGGGGAAACTGAGAAGGGCTTCTTTGGACCACATTGAGGCCTACGCTGATAAAGGAAATTTCATCCGTTCAAAACGTGAAAGAAGCTTTCTGAGAAACTTCTTTCTGATCTGTGAGTTCATCTCACAGAGTTACAATCTCTGCCTCAAGAAGCAGTTTGCTAACACTCTTTTCGTGGAATCTGCAAAGTGATAATTGGCAGCCTATTGGGGCCCATCGTGATAAAGGAAATATCCTCATATAATAACTAAAGAGAAGCATTCTGAGAAACTGCATTGCCATGTGTGAATGCAACTCACAGAGTTACACGTTTCTCTTCAGTGATCAGTTTGTTAGCATAGTTTTCTGGAGATCTGCAATTAGATACTTCATAGCGCAATGAACATTACAGTGACAAAGGAAATATCCAGAGATGAAAACTAGAAAGAAGCTTTCATAGAAACTTCTTGGTGATGTGTGAATTCATCTCACAGAGTTACACTTATGTTTCGTGGAGCAGTCCATTAACACTGTCTTTGGGGAAACTGAGAAGGGCTTCTTTGGATCACATTGAGGCCTACGCTGATAAAGGAAATTTCATCCGTTCAAAACGTGAAAGAAGCTTTCTGAGAAACTTCTTTCTGATCTGTGAGTTCATCTCACAGAGTTACAACCTCTGCCTCAAGAAGAAGTTTGCTAACACTCTTCTCGTCTAATCTGCAAAGTGATATTTGGGAGCCTATAGGGGCCCATGGTGATAAAGGAAATGTCCTCACATAATAACTAAAGAGAAGCTTTCTGAGAAACTGCATTACCATGTGTGAATGCAACTCACAAAGTTACACGTTTCTCTTCAGTGATCAGTTTGTTAACACAGTTTTCTGGAGATCTGCAATTAGATACTTCATAGCGCAATGAACATTACAGTGACAAAGGAAATATCCAGATGAAAACTAGAAAGAAGCTTTCTTAGAAACTTCTTGGTGATGTGTGAATTCATCTCACAGAGTTACACTTATGTTTCGTGGAGCAGTCCATTAACACTGTCTTTGGGGAAACTGAGAAGAGCTTCTTTGGATCACATTGAGGCCTACGCTGATAAAGGAAATCTCATCCGTTCAAAACGTGAAAGAAGCTTTCTGAGAAACTTCTTTCTGTTCTGTGAGTTCATCTCACAGAGTTACAATCTCTGCCTCAAGAAGCAGTTTGCTAACACTCTTTTCGTGGAATCTGCAAAGTGATATTTGGGAGCCTATAGGGGCCCATGGTGTTAAAGGAAATGTCCTCACATAATAACTAAAGAGAAGCTTTCTGACAAACTGCATTACCATGTGTGAATGCAACTCACAGAGTTACACGTTTCTCTTCAGTGATCAGTTTGTTAGCACAGTTTTCTGGAAATCTGCATTTAGATACTTCATAGCGCAATGAACATTACAGTGACAAAGGAAATATCCACAGTGAGAACTAGAAGGAAGCTTTCTTAGAAACTTCTTGTTGATGTGTGAATTCATCTCCCAGAGTTACACTTATGTTTCGTGGAACAGTCCATTAACACTGTCTTTGGGGAAACTGAGAAGGGCTTCTTTGGACCACATTGAGGCCTACGCTGATAAAGGAAATTTCATCCGTTCCAAACGTGAAAGAAGCTTTCTGAGAAACTTCTTTCTGATCTGTGAGTTCATCTCACAGAGTTACAACCTCTGCCTCAAGAAGAAGTTTGCTAACACTCTTCTCGTCTAGTCTGCAAAGTGATATTTGGGAGCCTATAGGGGCCCATGGTGATAAAGGAAATGTCCTCACATAATAACTAAAGAGAAGCTTTCTGAGAAACTGCATTTCCATGTGTGAATGCAACTCACAGAGTTACACGTTTCTCTTCAGTGATCAGTTTGTTAGCACAGTTTTCTGGAGATCTGCAATTAGATACTTCATAGCGCAATGAACATTACAGTGACAAAGGAAATATCCAGATGAAAACTAGAAAGAAGCTTTCTTAGAAACTTCTTGGTGATGTGTGAATTCATCTCACAGAGTTACACTTATGTTTCGTGGAACAGTCCATTAACACTGTCTTTGGGGAAACTGAGAAGGGCTTCTTTGGACCACATTGAGGCCTACGCTGATAAAGGAAATTTCTTCCGTTCAAAACGTGAAAGAAGCTTTCTGAGAAACTTCTTTCTGATCTGTGAGTTCCTCTCACAGAGATACAACCTCTGCCTCAAGAAGAAGTTTGCTAACACTCTTCTCGTCTAATCTGCAAAGTGATATTTGGGAGCCTATAGGGGCCCATGGTGATAAAGGAAATGTCCTCACATAATAACTAAAGAGAAGCTTTCTGAGAAACTGCATTACCATGTGTGAATGCAACTCACAAAGTTACACGTTTCTCTTCAGTGATCAGTTTGTTAACACAGTTTTCTGGAGATCTGCAATTAGATACTTCATAGCGCAATGAACATTACAGTGACAAAGGAAATATCCAGATGAAAACTAGAAAGAAGCTTTCTTAGAAACTTCTTGGTGATGTGTGAATTCATCTCACAGAGTTACACTTATGTTTCGTGGAGCAGTCCATTAACACTGTCTTTGGGGAAACTGAGAAGAGCTTCTTTGGATCACATTGAGGCCTACGCTGATAAAGGAAATTTCATCCGTTCAAAACGTGAAAGAAGCTTTCTGAGAAACTTCTTTCTGATCTGTGAGTTCATCTCACAGAGTTACAATCTCTGCCTCAAGAAGCAGTTTGCTAACACTCTTTTCGTGGAATCTGCAAAGTGATATTTGGGAGCCTATAGGGGCCCATGGTGATAAAGGAAATATCCTCACATAATAACTAAAGAGAAGCTTTCTGAGAAACTGCATTACCATGTGTGAATGCAACTCACAAAGTTACACGTTTCTCTTCAGTTATCAGTTTGTTAGCACAGTTTTCTGGAAATCTGCAATTAGATACTTCATAGCGCAATGAACATTACAGTGACAAAGGAAATATCCTGAGATGAAAACTAGAAAGAAGCTTTCATAGAAACTTCTTGGTGATGTGTGAATTCATCTCACAGAGTTACACTTATGTTTCGTGGAGCAGTCTATTAACACTGTCTTTGGGGAAACTGAGAAGGGCTTCTTTGGATCACATTGAGGCCTACGCTGATAAAGGAAATTTCATCCGTTCAAAACGTGAAAGAAGCTTTCTGAGAAACTTCTTTCTGATCTGTGAGTTCCTCTCACAGAGATACAACCTCTGCCTCAAGAAGAAGTTTGCTAACACTCTTCTCGTCTAATCTGCAAAGTGATATTTGGGAGCCTATAGGGGCCCATGGTGATAAAGGAAATGTCCTCACATAATAACTAAAGAGAAGCTTTCTGAGAAACTGCATTTCCATGTGTGAATGCAACTCACAGAGTTACACGTTTCTCTTCAGTGATCAGTTTGTTAGCACAGTTTTCTGGAGATCTGCAATTAGATACTTCATAGCGCAATGAACATTACAGTGACAAAGGAAATATCCAGATGAAAACTAGAAAGAAGCTTTCTTAGAAACTTCTTGGTGATGTGTGAATTCATCTCACAGAGTTACACTTATGTTTCGTGGAACAGTCCATTAACACTGTCTTTGGGGAAACTGAGAAGGGCTTCTTTGGACCACATTGAGGCCTACGCTGATAAAGGAAATTTCATCCGTTCAAAACGTGAAAGAAGCTTTCTGAGAAACTTCTTTCTGATCTGTGAGTTCATCTCACACAGTTACAACCTCTGCCTCAAGAAGCAGTTTGCTAACACTCTTTTCGTGGAATCTGCAAAGTGATATTTGGGAGCCTATAGGGGCCCATGGTGATAAAGGAAATATCCTCACATAATAACTAAAGAGAAGCTTTCTGAGAAACTGCACTGCCATGTGTGAATGCAACTCACAGAGTTACGCCATTGTTTTTTGCAGCCGTTTCTTAGGACTGTTTCCGTGGATTCCGAGAAGTGATATTTCAGATAGCTTTGAAGAATAGAAGGAAAAAGAAATATCCTCCAAGAGAAAGCAGAACCAAGCTTTCTGAGAAACTGCTTTGTGATATGTGAATTCATTTCACAGTGTTCTATCACCCTTTCTCGGGGGAGTTTCCTAGCACTCATATGAGGAATCTCAGATGTGATGTCTTGGATATCGTTGAATCGCATGCTGAATAAGGAACTATCCTCAGAGAAACCTGCAGAGAAGCCTTCTCAGAAACTTCTTTGTTGTGGGTGATTTCAGCCCACAGATGTCCATCATTGTTTCCACTGAGAAACTTGCTAGGAGAGTTTTCGCAGAATCTGCAATAGGACACACGGTGGCGCTCCAAGACCACAAATAACTTCGTCTTACTAAAGAAAGAAGCTTTCTGAGAAACCGCTTTGTGATGTGTGAATTCAACTCACTAAGTTGCAGCTGTATTTCGTGGGGCCGTGGCCTAGCCCTATTTGTGTGGAATCTGAGAACAGATATTCCCGAACCCTTTGAAAACAATGGGGCCAAGGGAAACATCTTCCAATAAAAATGAGAAAGAAGCTTACTGAGAAACTTCTTTCTGATCTGTGAGTTCATCTCACAGAGTTACAATCTCTGCCTCAAGAAGCAGTTTGCTAACACTCTTTTCGTGGAATCTGCAAAGTGATATTTGGCAGCCTATTGGGGCCCATGGTGATAAAGGAAATATCCTCACATAATAACTAAAGAGAAGCATTCTGAGAAACTGCATTGCCATGTGTGAATGCAACTCACAGAGTTACACGTTTCTCTTCAGTGATCAGTTTGTTAACACAGTTTTCTGGAGATCTGCAATTAGATACTTCATAGCGCAATGAACATTACAGTGACAAAGGAAATATCCGAGATGAAAACTAGAAAGAAGCTTTCTTAGAAACTTCTTGGTGATGTGTGAATTCATCTCACAGAGTTACACTTATGTTTCGTGGAGCAGTCCATTAACACTGTCTTTGGGGAAATTGAGAAGAGCTTCTTTGGATCACATTGAGGCCTACGCTGATAAAGGAAATTTCATCCGTTCAAAACGTGAAAGAAGCTTTCTGAGAAACTTCTTTCTGATCTGTGAGTTCATCTCACAGAGTTACAATCTCTGCCTCAAGAAGCAGTTTGCTAACACTCTTTTCGCGGAATCTGCAAAGTGATATTTGGGAGCCTATGGGGGCCCATGGTGATAAAGGAAATATCCTCACATAATAACTAAAGAGAAGCTTTCTGAGAAACTGCATTACCATGTGTGAATGCAACTCACAAAGTTACACGTTTCTCTTCAGTTATCAGTTTGTTAGCACAGTTTTCTGGAAATCTGCAATTAGATACTTCATAGCGCAATGAACATTACAGTGACAAAGGAAATATCCACAGTGAAAACTAGAAAGGAAGCTTTCTTAGAAACTTCTTGTTGATGTGTGAATTCATCTCACAGAGTTACACTTATGTTTCGTGGAACAGTCCATTAACACTGTCTTTGGGGAAACTGAGAAGGGCTTCTTTGAACCACATTGAGGCCTACACTGATAAAGGAAATTTCATCCGTTCAAAACGTGAAAGAAGCTTTCTGAGAAACTTCTTTCTGATCTGTGAGTTCATCTCACAGAGTTACAACCTCTGCCTCAAGAAGAAGTTTGCTAACACTCTTCTCGTCTAATCTGCAAAGTGATATTTGGGAGCCTATAGGGGCCCATGGTGATAAAGGAAATATCCTCACATAATAACTAAAGAGAAGCTTTCTGAGAAACTGCATTACCATGTGTGAATGCAACTCACAAAGTTACACGTTTCTCTTCAGTGATCAGTTTGTTAGCACAGTTTTCTGGAAATCTGCAATTAGATACTTCATAGCGCAATGAACATTACAGTGACAAAGGAAATAGTCCACAGTGAGAACTAGAAGGAAGCTTTCTTAGAAACTTCTTGTTGATGTGTGAATTCATCTCACAGAGTTACACTTATGTTTCGTGGAACAGTCCATTAACACTGTCTTTGGGGAAACTGAGAAGGGCTTCTTTGGACCACATTGAGGCCTACGCTGATAAAGGAAATTTCATCCGTTCCAAACGTGAAAGAAGCTTTCTGAGAAACTTCTTTCTGATCTGTGAGTTCATCTCACAGAGTTACAACCTCTGCCTCAAGAAGAAGTTTGCTAACACTCTTCTCGTCTAGTCTGCAAAGTGATATTTGGGAGCCTATAGGCGCCCATGGTGATAAAGGAAATGTCCTCACATAATAACTAAAGAGAAGCTTTCTGAGAAACTGCATTTCCATGTGTGAATGCAACTCACAGAGTTACACGTTTCTCTTCAGTGATCAGTTTGTTAGCACAGTTTTCTGGAGATCTGCAATTAGATACTTCATAGCGCAATGAACATTACAGTGACAAAGGAAATATCCAGATGAAAACTAGAAAGAAGCTTTCTTAGAAACTTCTTGGTGATGTGTGAATTCATCTCACAGAGTTACACTTATGTTTCGTGGAACAGTCCCATTAACACTGTCTTTGGGGAAACTGAGAAGGGCTTCTTTGGACCACATTGAGGCCTACGCTGATAAAGGAAATTTCTTCCGTTCAAAACGTGAAAGAAGCTTTCTGAGAAACTTCTTTCTGATCTGTGAGTTCCTCTCACAGAGATACAACCTCTGCCTCAAGAAGAAGTTTGCTAACACTCTTCTCGTCTAATCTGCAAAGTGATATTTGGGAGCCTATAGGGGCCCATGGTGATAAAGGAAATGTCCTCACATAATAACTAAAGAGAAGCTTTCTGAGAAACTGCATTACCATGTGTGAATGCAACTCACAAAGTTACACGTTTCTCTTCAGTGATCAGTTTGTTAACACAGTTTTCTGGAGATCTGCAATTAGATACTTCATAGCGCAATGAACATTACAGTGACAAAGGAAATATCCAGATGAAAACTAGAAAGAAGCTTTCTTAGAAACTTCTTGGTGATGTGTGAATTCATCTCACAGAGTTACACTTATGTTTCGTGGAGCAGTCCATTAACACTGTCTTTGGGGAAACTGAGAAGAGCTTCTTTGGATCACATTGAGGCCTACGCTGATAAAGGAAATCTCATCCGTTCAAAACGTGAAAGAAGCTTTCTGAGAAACTTCTTTCTGATCTGTGAGTTCATCTCACAGAGTTACAATCTCTGCCTCAAGAAGCAGTTTGCTAACACTCTTTTCGTGGAATCTGCAAAGTGATATTTGGGAGCCTATAGGGGCCCATGGTGATAAAGGAAATATCCTCACATAATAACTAAAGAGAAGCTTTCTGAGAAACTGCATTACCATGTGTGAATGCAACTCACAAAGTTACACGTTTCTCTTCAGTTATCAGTTTGTTAGCACAGTTTTCTGGAAATCTGCAATTAGATACTTCATAGCGCAATGAACATTACAGTGACAAAGGAAATATCCTGAGATGAAAACTAGAAAGAAGCTTTCATAGAAACTTCTTGGTGATGTGTGAATTCATCTCACAGAGTTACACTTATGTTTCGTGGAGCAGTCTATTAACACTGTCTTTGGGGAAACTGAGAAGGGCTTCTTTGGATCACATTGAGGCCTACGCTGATAAAGGAAATTTCATCCGTTCAAAACGTGAAAGAAGCTTTCTGAGAAACTTCTTTCTGATCTGTGAGTTCCTCTCACAGAGATACAACCTCTGCCTCAAGAAGAAGTTTGCTAACACTCTTATCGTCTAATCTGCAAAGTGATATTTGGGAGCCTATAGGGGCCCATGGTGATAAAGGAAATGTCCTCACATAATAACTAAAGAGAAGCTTTCTGAGAAACTGCATTACCATGTGTGAATGCAACTCACAGAGTTACACGTTTCTCTTCAGTGATCAGTTTGTTAGCACAGTTTTCTGGAGATCTGCAATTAGATACTTCATAGCGCAATGAACATTACAGTGACAAAGGAAATATCCAGATGAAAACTAGAAAGAAGCTTTCTTAGAAACTTCTTGGTGATGTGTGAATTCATCTCACAGAGTTACACTTATGTTTCGTGGAACAGTCCATTAACACTGTCTTTGGGGAAACTGAGAAGGGCTTCTTTGGACCACATTGAGGCCTACGCTGATAAAGGAAATTTCATCCGTTCAAAACGTGAAAGAAGCTTTCTGAGAAACTTCTTTCTGATCTGTGAGTTCATCTCACAGAGTTACAACCTCTGCCTCAAGAAGCAGTTTGCTAACACTCTTTTCGTGGAATCTGCAAAGTGATATTTGGGAGCCTATAGGGGCCCATGGTGATAAAGGAAATATCCTCACATAATAACTAAAGAGAAGCTTTCTGAGAAACTGCACTGCCATGTGTGAATGCAACTCACAGAGTTACGCCATTGTTTTTGCAGCCGTTTCTTAGGACTGTTTCCGTGGATTCCGAGAAGTGATATTTCAGATAGCTTTGAAGAATAGAAGGAAAAAGAAATATCCTCCAAGAGAAAGCAGAACCAAGCTTTCTGAGAAACTGCTTTGTGATATGTGAATTCATTTCACAGTGTTCTATCACCCTTTCTCGGGGGAGTTTCCTAGCACTCATATGAGGAATCTCAGATGTGATGTCTTGGATATCGTTGAATCGCATGCTGAATAAGGAACTATCCTCAGAGAAACCTGCAGAGAAGCCTTCTCAGAAACTTCTTTGTTGTGGGTGATTTCAGCCCACAGATGTCCATCATTGTTTCCACTGAGAAACTTGCTAGGAGAGTTTTCGCAGAATCTGCAATAGGACACACGGTGGCGCTCCAAGACCACAAATAACTTCGTCTTACTAAAGAAAGAAGCTTTCTGAGAAACCGCTTTGTGATGTGTGAATTCAACTCACTAAGTTGCAGCTGTATTTCGTGGGGCCGTGGCCTAGCCCTATTTGTGTGGAATCTGAGAACAGATATTCCCGAACCCTTTGAAAACAATGGGGCCAAGGGAAACATCTTCCAATAAAAATGAGAAAGAAGCTTACTGAGAAACTTCTTTCTGATCTGTGAGTTCATCTCACAGAGTTACAATCTCTGCCTCAAGAAGCAGTTTGCTAACACTCTTTTCGTGGAATCTGCAAAGTGATATTTGGCAGCCTATTGGGGCCCATGGTGATAAAGGAAATATCCTCACATAATAACTAAAGAGAAGCATTCTGAGAAACTGCATTGCCATGTGTGAATGCAACTCACAGAGTTACACGTTTCTCTTCAGTGATCAGTTTGTTAGCATAGCTTTCTGGAGATCTGCAATTAGATACTTCACAGCGCAATGAACATTACAGTGACAAAGGAAATATCCTGAGATGAAAACTAGAAAGAAGCTTTCATAGAAACTTCTTGGTGATGTGTGAATTCATCTCACAGAGTTACACTTATGTTTCGTGGAGCAGTCTATTAACACTGTCTTTGGGGAAACTGAGAAGGGCTTCTTTGGATCACATTGAGGCCTACGCTGATAAAGGAAATTTCATCCGTTCAAAACGTGAAAGAAGCTTTCTGAGAAACTTCTTTCTGATCTGTGAGTTCCTCTCACAGAGATACAACCTCTGCCTCAAGAAGAAGTTTGCTAACACTCTTCTCGTCTAATCTGCAAAGTGATATTTGGGAGCCTATAGGGGCCCATGGTGATAAAGGAAATATCCTCACATAATAACTAAAGAGAAGCTTTCTGAGAAACTGCATTACCATGTGTGAATGCAACTCACAAAGTTACACGTTTCTCTTCAGTTATCAGTTTGTTAGCACAGTTTTCTGGAAATCTGCAATTAGATACTTCATAGCGCAATGAACATTACAGTGACAAAGGAAATATCCTGAGATGAAAACTAGAAAGAAGCTTTCATAGAAACTTCTTGGTGATGTGTGAATTCATCTCACAGAGTTACACTTATGTTTCGTGGAGCAGTCTATTAACACTGTCTTTGGGGAAACTGAGAAGGGCTTCTTTGGATCACATTGAGGCCTACGCTGATAAAGGAAATTTCATCCGTTCAAAACGTGAAAGAAGCTTTCTGAGAAACTTCTTTCTGATCTGTGAGTTCCTCTCACAGAGATACAACCTCTGCCTCAAGAAGAAGTTTGCTAACACTCTTCTCGTCTAATCTGCAAAGTGATATTTGGGAGCCTATAGGGGCCCATGGTGATAAAGGAAATGTCCTCACATAATAACTAAAGAGAAGCTTTCTGAGAAACTGCATTTCCATGTGTGAATGCAACTCACAGAGTTACACGTTTCTCTTCAGTGATCAGTTTGTTAGCACAGTTTTCTGGAGATCTGCAATTAGATACTTCATAGCGCAATGAACATTACAGTGACAAAGGAAATATCCAGATGAAAACTAGAAAGAAGCTTTCTTAGAAACTTCTTGGTGATGTGTGAATTCATCTCACAGAGTTACACTTATGTTTCGTGGAACAGTCCATTAACACTGTCTTTGGGGAAACTGAGAAGGGCTTCTTTGGACCACATTGAGGCCTACGCTGATAAAGGAAATTTCATCCGTTCAAAACGTGAAAGAAGCTTTCTGAGAAACTTCTTTCTGATCTGTGAGTTCATCTCACAGAGTTACAACCTCTGCCTCAAGAAGCAGTTTGCTAACACTCTTTTCGTGGAATCTGCAAAGTGATATTTGGGAGCCTATAGGGGCCCATGGTGATAAAGGAAATATCCTCACATAATAACTAAAGAGAAGCTTTCTGAGAAACTGCACTGCCATGTGTGAATGCAACTCACAGAGTTACGCCATTGTTTTTTGCAGCCGTTTCTTAGGACTGTTTCCGTGGATTCCGAGAAGTGATATTTCAGATAGCTTTGAAGAATAGAAGGAAAAAGAAATATCCTCCAAGAGAAAGCAGAACCAAGCTTTCTGAGAAACTGCTTTGTGATATGTGAATTCATTTCACAGTGTTCTATCACCCTTTCTCGGGGGAGTTTCCTAGCACTCATATGAGGAATCTCAGATGTGATGTCTTGGATATCGTTGAATCGCATGCTGAATAAGGAACTATCCTCAGAGAAACCTGCAGAGAAGCCTTCTCAGAAACTTCTTTGTTGTGGGTGATTTCAGCCCACAGATGTCCATCATTGTTTCCACTGAGAAACTTGCTAGGAGAGTTTTCGCAGAATCTGCAATAGGACACACGGTGGCGCTCCAAGACCACAAATAACTTCGTCTTACTAAAGAAAGAAGCTTTCTGAGAAACCGCTTTGTGATGTGTGAATTCAACTCACTAAGTTGCAGCTGTATTTCGTGGGGCCGTGGCCTAGCCCTATTTGTGTGGAATCTGAGAACAGATATTCCCGAACCCTTTGAAAACAATGGGGCCAAGGGAAACATCTTCCAATAAAAATGAGAAAGAAGCTTACTGAGAAACTTCTTTCTGATCTGTGAGTTCATCTCACAGAGTTACAATCTCTGCCTCAAGAAGCAGTTTGCTAACACTCTTTTCGTGGAATCTGCAAAGTGATATTTGGCAGCCTACTGGGGCCCATGGTGATAAAGGAAATATCCTCACATAATAACTAAAGAGAAGCATTCTGAGAAACTGCATTGCCATGTGTGAATGCAACTCACAGAGTTACACGTTTCTCTTCAGTGATCAGTTTGTTAGCATAGCTTTCTGGAGATCTGCAATTAGATACTTCACAGCGCAATGAACATTACAGTGACAAAGGAAATATCCTGAGATGAAAACTAGAAAGAAGCTTTCATAGAAACTTCTTGGTGATGTGTGAATTCATCTCACAGAGTTACACTTATGTTTCGTGGAGCAGTCTATTAACACTGTCTTTGGGGAAACTGAGAAGGGCTTCTTTGGATCACATTGAGGCCTACGCTGATAAAGGAAATTTCATCCGTTCAAAACGTGAAAGAAGCTTTCTGAGAAACTTCTTTCTGATCTGTGAGTTCCTCTCACAGAGATACAACCTCTGCCTCAAGAAGAAGTTTGCTAACACTCTTCTCGTCTAATCTGCAAAGTGATATTTGGGAGCCTATAGGGGCCCATGGTGATAAAGGAAATGTCCTCACATAATAACTAAAGAGAAGCTTTCTGAGAAACTGCATTACCATGTGTGAATGCAACTCACAAAGTTACACGTTTCTCTTCAGTGATCAGTTTGTTAACACAGTTTTCTGGAGATCTGCAATTAGATACTTCATAGCGCAATGAACATTACAGTGACAAAGGAAATATCCAGAGATGAAAACTAGAAAGAAGCTTTCATAGAAACTTCTTGGTGATGTGTGAATTCATCTCACAGAGTTACACTTATGTTTCGTGGAGCAGTCCATTAACACTGTCTTTGGGGAAACTGAGAAGGGCTTCTTTGGATCACATTGAGGCCTACGCTGATAAAGGAAATTTCATCCGTTCAAAACGTGAAAGAAGCTTTCTGAGAAACTTCTTTCTGATCTGTGAGTTCCTCTCACAGAGATACAACCTCTGCCTCAAGAAGAAGTTTGCTAACACTCTTCTCGTCTAATCTGCAAAGTGATATTTGGGAGCCTATAGGGGCCCATGGTGATAAAGGAAATGTCCTCACATAATAACTAAAGAGAAGCTTTCTGAGAAACTGCATTTCCATGTGTGAATGCAACTCACAGAGTTACAAGTTTCTCTTCAGTGATCAGTTTGTTAGCACAGTTTTCTGGAGATCTGCAATTAGATACTTCATAGCGCAATGAACATTACAGTGACAAAGGAAATATCCAGATGAAAACTAGAAAGAAGCTTTCTTAGAAACTTCTTGGTGATGTGTGAATTCATCTCACAGAGTTACACTTATGTTTCGTGGAACAGTCCATTAACACTGTCTTTGGGGAAACTGAGAAGGGCTTCTTTGGACCACATTGAGGCCTACGCTGATAAAGGAAATTTCATCCGTTCAAAACGTGAAAGAAGCTTTCTGAGAAACTTCTTTCTGATCTGTGAGTTCATCTCACAGAGTTACAACCTCTGCCTCAAGAAGCAGTTTGCTAACACTCTTTTCGTGGAATCTGCAAAGTGATATTTGGGAGCCTATAGGGGCCCATGGTGATAAAGGAAATATCCTCACATAATAACTAAAGAGAAGCTTTCTGAGAAACTGCACTGCCATGTGTGAATGCAACTCACAGAGTTACGCCATTGTTTTTTGCAGCCGTTTCTTAGGACTGTTTCCGTGGATTCCGAGAAGTGATATTTCAGATAGCTTTGAAGAATAGAAGGAAAAAGAAATATCCTCCAAGAGAAAGCAGAACCAAGCTTTCTGAGAAACTGCTTTGTGATATGTGAATTCATTTCACAGTGTTCTATCACCCTTTCTCGGGGGAGTTTCCTAGCACTCATATGAGGAATCTCAGATGTGATGTCTTGGATATCGTTGAATCGCATGCTGAATAAGGAACTATCCTCAGAGAAACCTGCAGAGAAGCCTTCTCAGAAACTTCTTTGTTGTGGGTGATTTCAGCCCACAGATGTCCATCATTGTTTCCACTGAGAAACTTGCTAGGAGAGTTTTCGCAGAATCTGCAATAGGACACACGGTGGCGCTCCAAGACCACAAATAACTTCGTCTTACTAAAGAAAGAAGCTTTCTGAGAAACCGCTTTGTGATGTGTGAATTCAACTCACTAAGTTGCAGCTGTATTTCGTGGGGCCGTGGCCTAGCCCTATTTGTGTGGAATCTGAGAACAGATATTCCCGAACCCTTTGAAAACAATGGGGCCAAGGGAAACATCTTCCAATAAAAATGAGAAAGAAGCTTACTGAGAAACTTCTTTCTGATCTGTGAGTTCATCTCACAGAGTTACAATCTCTGCCTCAAGAAGCAGTTTGCTAACACTCTTTTCGTGGAATCTGCAAAGTGATATTTGGCAGCCTACTGGGGCCCATGGTGATAAAGGAAATATCCTCACATAATAACTAAAGAGAAGCTTTCTGAGAAACTGCATTGCCATGTGTGAATGCAACTCACAGAGTTACACGTTTCTCTTCAGTGATCAGTTTGTTAGCATAGCTTTCTGGAGATCTGCAATTAGATACTTCACAGCGCAATGAACATTACAGTGACAAAGGAAATATCCTGAGATGAAAACTAGAAAGAAGCTTTCATAGAAACTTCTTGGTGATGTGTGAATTCATCTCACAGAGTTACACTTATGTTTCGTGGAGCAGTCTATTAACACTGTCTTTGGGGAAACTGAGAAGGGCTTCTTTGGATCACATTGAGGCCTACGCTGATAAAGGAAATTTCATCCGTTCAAAACGTGAAAGAAGCTTTCTGAGAAACTTCTTTCTGATCTGTGAGTTCCTCTCACAGAGATACAACCTCTGCCTCAAGAAGAAGTTTGCTAACACTCTTCTCGTCTAATCTGCAAAGTGATATTTGGGAGCCTATAGGGGCCCATGGTGATAAAGGAAATGTCCTCACATAATAACTAAAGAGAAGCTTTCTGAGAAACTGCATTACCATGTGTGAATGCAACTCACAAAGTTACACGTTTCTCTTCAGTGATCAGTTTGTTAACACAGTTTTCTGGAGATCTGCAATTAGATACTTCATAGCGCAATGAACATTACAGTGACAAAGGAAATATCCAGAGATGAAAACTAGAAAGAAGCTTTCATAGAAACTTCTTGGTGATGTGTGAATTCATCTCACAGAGTTACACTTATGTTTCGTGGAGCAGTCCATTAACACTGTCTTTGGGGAAACTGAGAAGGGCTTCTTTGGATCACATTGAGGCCTACGCTGATAAAGGAAATTTCATCCGTTCAAAACGTGAAAGAAGCTTTCTGAGAAACTTCTTTCTGATCTGTGAGTTCATCTCACAGAGTTACAACCTCTGCCTCAAGAAGAAGTTTGCTAACACTCTTCTCGTCTAATCTGCAAAGTGATATTTGGGAGCCTATAGGGGCCCATGGTGATAAAGGAAATGTCCTCACATAATAACTAAAGAGAAGCTTTCTGAGAAACTGCATTACCATGTGTGAATGCAACTCACAAAGTTACACGTTTCTCTTCAGTGATCAGTTTGTTAACACAGTTTTCTGGAGATCTGCAATTAGATACTTCATAGCGCAATGAACATTACAGTGACAAAGGAAATATCCAGATGAAAACTAGAAAGAAGCTTTCTTAGAAACTTCTTGGTGATGTGTGAATTCATCTCACAGAGTTACACTTATGTTTCGTGGAGCAGTCCATTAACACTGTCTTTGGGGAAACTGAGAAGAGCTTCTTTGGATCACATTGAGGCCTACGCTGATAAAGGAAATCTCATCCGTTCAAAACGTGAAAGAAGCTTTCTGAGAAACTTCTTTCTGTTCTGTGAGTTCATCTCACAGAGTTACAATCTCTGCCTCAAGAAGCAGTTTGCTAACACTCTTTTCGTGGAATCTGCAAAGTGATATTTGGGAGCCTATAGGGGCCCATGGTGTTAAAGGAAATGTCCTCACATAATAACTAAAGAGAAGCTTTCTGACAAACTGCATTACCATGTGTGAATGCAACTCACAGAGTTACACGTTTCTCTTCAGTGATCAGTTTGTTAGCACAGTTTTCTGGAAATCTGCATTTAGATACTTCATAGCGCAATGAACATTACAGTGACAAAGGAAATATCCACAGTGAGAACTAGAAGGAAGCTTTCTTAGAAACTTCTTGTTGATGTGTGAATTCATCTCCCAGAGTTACACTTATGTTTCGTGGAACAGTCCATTAACACTGTCTTTGGGGAAACTGAGAAGGGCTTCTTTGGACCACATTGAGGCCTACGCTGATAAAGGAAATTTCATCCGTTCCAAACGTGAAAGAAGCTTTCTGAGAAACTTCTTTCTGATCTGTGAGTTCATCTCACAGAGTTACAACCTCTGCCTCAAGAAGAAGTTTGCTAACACTCTTCTCGTCTAGTCTGCAAAGTGATATTTGGGAGCCTATAGGGGCCCATGGTGATAAAGGAAATGTCCTCACATAATAACTAAAGAGAAGCTTTCTGAGAAACTGCATTTCCATGTGTGAATGCAACTCACAGAGTTACACGTTTCTCTTCAGTGATCAGTTTGTTAGCACAGTTTTCTGGAGATCTGCAATTAGATACTTCATAGCGCAATGAACATTACAGTGACAAAGGAAATATCCAGATGAAAACTAGAAAGAAGCTTTCTTAGAAACTTCTTGGTGATGTGTGAATTCATCTCACAGAGTTACACTTATGTTTCGTGGAACAGTCCATTAACACTGTCTTTGGGGAAACTGAGAAGGGCTTCTTTGGACCACATTGAGGCCTACGCTGATAAAGGAAATTTCTTCCGTTCAAAACGTGAAAGAAGCTTTCTGAGAAACTTCTTTCTGATCTGTGAGTTCCTCTCACAGAGATACAACCTCTGCCTCAAGAAGAAGTTTGCTAACACTCTTCTCGTCTAATCTGCAAAGTGATATTTGGGAGCCTATAGGGGCCCATGGTGATAAAGGAAATGTCCTCACATAATAACTAAAGAGAAGCTTTCTGAGAAACTGCATTACCATGTGTGAATGCAACTCACAAAGTTACACGTTTCTCTTCAGTGATCAGTTTGTTAACACAGTTTTCTGGAGATCTGCAATTAGATACTTCATAGCGCAATGAACATTACAGTGACAAAGGAAATATCCAGATGAAAACTAGAAAGAAGCTTTCTTAGAAACTTCTTGGTGATGTGTGAATTCATCTCACAGAGTTACACTTATGTTTCGTGGAGCAGTCCATTAACACTGTCTTTGGGGAAACTGAGAAGAGCTTCTTTGGATCACATTGAGGCCTACGCTGATAAAGGAAATTTCATCCGTTCAAAACGTGAAAGAAGCTTTCTGAGAAACTTCTTTCTGATCTGTGAGTTCATCTCACAGAGTTACAATCTCTGCCTCAAGAAGCAGTTTGCTAACACTCTTTTCGTGGAATCTGCAAAGTGATATTTGGGAGCCTATAGGGGCCCATGGTGATAAAGGAAATATCCTCACATAATAACTAAAGAGAAGCTTTCTGAGAAACTGCATTACCATGTGTGAATGCAACTCACAAAGTTACACGTTTCTCTTCAGTTATCAGTTTGTTAGCACAGTTTTCTGGAAATCTGCAATTAGATACTTCATAGCGCAATGAACATTACAGTGACAAAGGAAATATCCTGAGATGAAAACTAGAAAGAAGCTTTCATAGAAACTTCTTGGTGATGTGTGAATTCATCTCACAGAGTTACACTTATGTTTCGTGGAGCAGTCTATTAACACTGTCTTTGGGGAAACTGAGAAGGGCTTCTTTGGATCACATTGAGGCCTACGCTGATAAAGGAAATTTCATCCGTTCAAAACGTGAAAGAAGCTTTCTGAGAAACTTCTTTCTGATCTGTGAGTTCCTCTCACAGAGATACAACCTCTGCCTCAAGAAGAAGTTTGCTAACACCCTTCTCGTCTAATCTGCAAAGTGATATTTGGGAGCCTATAGGGGCCCATGGTGATAAAGGAAATGTCCTCACATAATAACTAAAGAGAAGCTTTCTGAGAAACTGCATTTCCATGTGTGAATGCAACTCACAGAGTTACACGTTTCTCTTCAGTGATCAGTTTGTTAGCACAGTTTTCTGGAGATCTGCAATTAGATACTTCATAGCGCAATGAACGTTACAGTGACAAAGGAAATATCCAGATGAAAACTAGAAAGAAGCTTTCTTAGAAACTTCTTGGTGATGTGTGAATTCATCTCACAGAGTTACACTTATGTTTCGTGGAACAGTCCATTAACACTGTCTTTGGGGAAACTGAGAAGGGCTTCTTTGGACCACATTGAGGCCTACGCTGATAAAGGAAATTTCATCCGTTCAAAACGTGAAAGAAGCTTTCTGAGAAACTTCTTTCTGATCTGTGAGTTCATCTCACAGAGTTACAACCTCTGCCTCAAGAAGCAGTTTGCTAACACTCTTTTCGTGGAATCTGCAAAGTGATATTTGGGAGCCTATAGGGGCCCATGGTGATAAAGGAAATATCCTCACATAATAACTAAAGAGAAGCTTTCTGAGAAACTGCACTGCCATGTGTGAATGCAACTCACAGAGTTACGCCATTGTTTTTTGCAGCCGTTTCTTAGGACTGTTTCCGTGGATTCCGAGAAGTGATATTTCAGATAGCTTTGAAGAATAGAAGGAAAAAGAAATATCCTCCAAGAGAAAGCAGAACCAAGCTTTCTGAGAAACTGCTTTGTGATATGTGAATTCATTTCACAGTGTTCTATCACCCTTTCTCGGGGGAGTTTCCTAGCACTCATATGAGGAATCTCAGATGTGATGTCTTGGATATCGTTGAATCGCATGCTGAATAAGGAACTATCCTCAGAGAAACCTGCAGAGAAGCCTTCTCAGAAACTTCTTTGTTGTGGGTGATTTCAGCCCACAGATGTCCATCATTGTTTCCACTGAGAAACTTGCTAGGAGAGTTTTCGCAGAATCTGCAATAGGACACACGGTGGCGCTCCAAGACCACAAATAACTTCGTCTTACTAAAGAAAGAAGCTTTCTGAGAAACCGCTTTGTGATGTGTGAATTCAACTCACTAAGTTGCAGCTGTATTTCGTGGGGCCGTGGCCTAGCCCTATTTGTGTGGAATCTGAGAACAGATATTCCCGAACCCTTTGAAAACAATGGGGCCAAGGGAAACATCTTCCAATAAAAATGAGAAAGAAGCTTACTGAGAAACTTCTTTCTGATCTGTGAGTTCATCTCACAGAGTTACAATCTCTGCCTCAAGAAGCAGTTTGCTAACACTCTTTTCGTGGAATCTGCAAAGTGATATTTGGCAGCCTATTGGGGCCCATGGTGATAAAGGAAATATCCTCACATAATAACTAAAGAGAAGCATTCTGAGAAACTGCATTGCCATGTGTGAATGCAACTCACAGAGTTACACGTTTCTCTTCAGTGATCAGTTTGTTAACACTGTTTTCTGGAGATCTGCAATTAGATACTTCATAGCGCAATGAACATTACAGTGACAAAGGAAATATCCAGATGAAAAGTAGAAAGAAGCTTTCTTAGAAACTTCTTGGTGATGTGTGAATTCATCTCACAGAGTTACACTTATGTTTCGTGGAGCAGTCCATTAACACTGTCTTTGGGGAAACTGAGAAGAGCTTCTTTGGATCACATTGAGGCCTACGCTGATAAAGGAAATTTCATCCGTTCAAAACGTGAAAGAAGCTTTCTGAGAAACTTCTTTCTGATCTGTGAGTTCATCTCACAGAGTTACAATCTCTGCCTCAAGAAGCAGTTTGCTAACACTCTTTTCGCGGAATCTGCAAAGTGATATTTGGGAGCCTATGGGGGCCCATGGTGATAAAGGAAATATCCTCACATAATAACTAAAGAGAAGCTTTCTGAGAAACTGCATTACCATGTGTGAATGCAACTCACAAAGTTACACGTTTCTCTTCAGTTATCAGTTTGTTAGCACAGTTTTCTGGAAATCTGCAATTAGATACTTCATAGCGCAATGAACATTACAGTGACAAAGGAAATATCCACAGTGAAAACTAGAAGGAAGCTTTCTTAGAAACTTCTTGTTGATGTGTGAATTCATCTCACAGAGTTACACTTATGTTTCGTGGAACAGTCCATTAACACTGTCTTTGGGGAAACTGAGAAGGGCTTCTTTGAACCACATTGAGGCCTACACTGATAAAGGAAATTTCATCCGTTCAAAACGTGAAAGAAGCTTTCTGAGAAACTTCTTTCTGATCTGTGAGTTCATCTCACAGAGTTACAATCTCTGCCTCAAGAAGCAGTTTGCTAACACTCTTTTCGTGGAATCTGCAAAGTGATATTTGGCAGCCTATTGGGGCCCATGGTGATAAAGGCAATATCCTCACATAATAACTAAAGAGAAGCATTCTGAGAAACTGCATTGCCATGTGTGAATGCAACTCACAGAGTTACACGTTTCTCTTCAGTGATCAGTTTGTTAGCATAGTTTTCTGGAGATCTGCAATTAGATACTTCATAGCGCAATGAACATTACAGTGACAAAGGAAATATCCAGAGATGAAAACTAGAAAGAAGCTTTCATAGAAACTTCTTGGTGATGTGTGAATTCATCTCACAGAGTTACACTTATGTTTCGTGGAGCAGTCCATTAACACTGTCTTTGGGGAAACTGAGAAGGGCTTCTTTGGACCACATTGAGGCCTACGCTGATAAAGGAAATTTCTTCCGTTCAAAACGTGAAAGAAGCTTTCTGAGAAACTTCTTTCTGATCTGTGAGTTCCTCTCACAGAGATACAACCTCTGCCTCAAGAAGAAGTTTGCTAACACTCTTCTCGTCTAATCTGCAAAGTGATATTTGGGAGCCTATAGGGGCCCATGGTGATAAAGGAAATGTCCTCACATAATAACTAAAGAGAAGCTTTCTGAGAAACTGCATTACCATGTGTGAATGCAACTCACAAAGTTACACGTTTCTCTTCAGTGATCAGTTTGTTAACACAGTTTTCTGGAGATCTGCAATTAGATACTTCATAGCGCAATGAACATTACAGTGACAAAGGAAATATCCAGATGAAAACTAGAAAGAAGCTTTCTTAGAAACTTCTTGGTGATGTGTGAATTCATCTCACAGAGTTACACTTATGTTTCGTGGAGCAGTCCATTAACACTGTCTTTGGGGAAACTGAGAAGAGCTTCTTTGGATCACATTGAGGCCTACGCTGATAAAGGAAATTTCATCCGTTCAAAACGTGAAAGAAGCTTTCTGAGAAACTTCTTTCTGATCTGTGAGTTCATCTCACAGAGTTACAATCTCTGCCTCAAGAAGCAGTTTGCTAACACTCTTTTCGTGGAATCTGCAAAGTGATATTTGGGAGCCTATAGGGGCCCATGGTGATAAAGGAAATATCCTCACATAATAACTAAAGAGAAGCTTTCTGAGAAACTGCATTACCATGTGTGAATGCAACTCACAAAGTTACACGTTTCTCTTCAGTTATCAGTTTGTTAGCACAGTTTTCTGGAAATCTGCAATTAGATACTTCATAGCGCAATGAACATTACAGTGACAAAGGAAATATCCTGAGATGAAAACTAGAAAGAAGCTTTCATAGAAACTTCTTGGTGATGTGTGAATTCATCTCACAGAGTTACACTTATGTTTCGTGGAGCAGTCTATTAACACTGTCTTTGGGGAAACTGAGAAGGGCTTCTTTGGATCACATTGAGGCCTACGCTGATAAAGGAAATTTCATCCGTTCAAAACGTGAAAGAAGCTTTCTGAGAAACTTCTTTCTGATCTGTGAGTTCCTCTCACAGAGATACAACCTCTGCCTCAAGAAGAAGTTTGCTAACACTCTTCTCGTCTAATCTGCAAAGTGATATTTGGGAGCCTATAGGGGCCCATGGTGATAAAGGAAATGTCCTCACATAATAACTAAAGAGAAGCTTTCTGAGAAACTGCATTTCCATGTGTGAATGCAACTCACAGAGTTACACGTTTCTCTTCAGTGATCAGTTTGTTAGCACAGTTTTCTGGAGATCTGCAATTAGATACTTCATAGCGCAATGAACATTACAGTGACAAAGGAAATATCCAGATGAAAACTAGAAAGAAGCTTTCTTAGAAACTTCTTGGTGATGTGTGAATTCATCTCACAGAGTTACACTTATGTTTCGTGGAACAGTCCATTAACACTGTCTTTGGGGAAACTGAGAAGGGCTTCTTTGGACCACATTGAGGCCTACGCTGATAAAGGAAATTTCATCCGTTCAAAACGTGAAAGAAGCTTTCTGAGAAACTTCTTTCTGATCTGTGAGTTCATCTCACACAGTTACAACCTCTGCCTCAAGAAGCAGTTTGCTAACACTCTTTTCGTGGAATCTGCAAAGTGATATTTGGGAGCCTATAGGGGCCCATGGTGATAAAGGAAATATCCTCACATAATAACTAAAGAGAAGCTTTCTGAGAAACTGCACTGCCATGTGTGAATGCAACTCACAGAGTTACGCCATTGTTTTTTGCAGCCGTTTCTTAGGACTGTTTCCGTGGATTCCGAGAAGTGATATTTCAGATAGCTTTGAAGAATAGAAGGAAAAAGAAATATCCTCCAAGAGAAAGCAGAACCAAGCTTTCTGAGAAACTGCTTTGTGATATGTGAATTCATTTCACAGTGTTCTATCACCCTTTCTCGGGGGAGTTTCCTAGCACTCATATGAGGAATCTCAGATGTGATGTCTTGGATATCGTTGAATCGCATGCTGAATAAGGAACTATCCTCAGAGAAACCTGCAGAGAAGCCTTCTCAGAAACTTCTTTGTTGTGGGTGATTTCAGCCCACAGATGTCCATCATTGTTTCCACTGAGAAACTTGCTAGGAGAGTTTTCGCAGAATCTGCAATAGGACACACGGTGGCGCTCCAAGACCACAAATAACTTCGTCTTACTAAAGAAAGAAGCTTTCTGAGAAACCGCTTTGTGATGTGTGAATTCAACTCACTAAGTTGCAGCTGTATTTCGTGGGGCCGTGGCCTAGCCCTATTTGTGTGGAATCTGAGAACAGATATTCCCGAACCCTTTGAAAACAATGGGGCCAAGGGAAACATCTTCCAATAAAAATGAGAAAGAAGCTTACTGAGAAACTTCTTTCTGATCTGTGAGTTCATCTCACAGAGTTACAATCTCTGCCTCAAGAAGCAGTTTGCTAACACTCTTTTCGTGGAATCTGCAAAGTGATATTTGGCAGCCTATTGGGGCCCATGGTGATAAAGGAAATATCCTCACATAATAACTAAAGAGAAGCATTCTGAGAAACTGCATTGCCATGTGTGAATGCAACTCACAGAGTTACACGTTTCTCTTCAGTGATCAGTTTGTTAACACAGTTTTCTGGAGATCTGCAATTAGATACTTCATAGCGCAATGAACATTACAGTGACAAAGGAAATATCCAGATGAAAAGTAGAAAGAAGCTTTCTTAGAAACTTCTTGGTGATGTGTGAATTCATCTCACAGAGTTACACTTATGTTTCGTGGAGCAGTCCATTAACACTGTCTTTGGGGAAATTGAGAAGAGCTTCTTTGGATCACATTGAGGCCTACGCTGATAAAGGAAATTTCATCCGTTCAAAACGTGAAAGAAGCTTTCTGAGAAACTTCTTTCTGATCTGTGAGTTCATCTCACAGAGTTACAATCTCTGCCTCAAGAAGCAGTTTGCTAACACTCTTTTCGCGGAATCTGCAAAGTGATATTTGGGAGCCTATGGGGGCCCATGGTGATAAAGGAAATATCCTCACATAATAACTAAAGAGAAGCTTTCTGAGAAACTGCATTACCATGTGTGAATGCAACTCACAAAGTTACACGTTTCTCTTCAGTTATCAGTTTGTTAGCACAGTTTTCTGGAAATCTGCAATTAGATACTTCATAGCGCAATGAACATTACAGTGACAAAGGAAATATCCACAGTGAAAACTAGAAGGAAGCTTTCTTAGAAACTTCTTGTTGATGTGTGAATTCATCTCACAGAGTTACACTTATGTTTCGTGGAACAGTCCATTAACACTGTCTTTGGGGAAACTGAGAAGGGCTTCTTTGAACCACATTGAGGCCTACACTGATAAAGGAAATTTCATCCGTTCAAAACGTGAAAGAAGCTTTCTGAGAAACTTCTTTCTGATCTGTGAGTTCATCTCACAGAGTTACAATCTCTGCCTCAAGAAGCAGTTTGCTAACACTCTTTTCGTGGAATCTGCAAAGTGATATTTGGGAGCCTATAGGGGCCCATGGTGATAAAGGAAATATCCTCACATAATAACTAAAGAGAATTTTCTGAGAAACTGCATTACCATGTGTGAATGCAACTCACAAAGTTACACGTTTCTCTTCAGTGATCAGTTTGTTAGCACAGTTTTCTGGAAATCTGCAATTAGATACTTCATAGCGCAATGAACATTACAGTGACAAAGGAAATGTCCACAGTGAGAACTAGAAGGAAGCTTTCTTAGAAACTTCTTGTTGATGTGTGAATTCATCTCCCAGAGTTACACTTATGTTTCGTGGAACAGTCCATTAACACTGTCTTTGGGGAAACTGAGAAGGGCTTCTTTGGACCACATTGAGGCCTACGCTGATAAAGGAAATTTCATCCGTTCCAAACGTGAAAGAAGCTTTCTGAGAAACTTCTTTCTGATCTGTGAGTTCATCTCACAGAGTTACAACCTCTGCCTCAAGAAGAAGTTTGCTAACACTCTTCTCGTCTAGTCTGCAAAGTGATATTTGGGAGCCTATAGGCGCCCATGGTGATAAAGGAAATGTCCTCACATAATAACTAAAGAGAAGCTTTCTGAGAAACTGCATTTCCATGTGTGAATGCAACTCACAGAGTTACACGTTTCTCTTCAGTGATCAGTTTGTTAGCACAGTTTTCTGGAGATCTGCAATTAGATACTTCATAGCGCAATGAACATTACAGTGACAAAGGAAATATCCAGATGAAAACTAGAAAGAAGCTTTCTTAGAAACTTCTTGGTGATGTGTGAATTCATCTCACAGAGTTACACTTATGTTTCGTGGAACAGCCCATTAACACTGTCTTTGGGGAAACTGAGAAGGGCTTCTTTGGACCACATTGAGGCCTACGCTGATAAAGGAAATTTCTTCCGTTCAAAACGTGAAAGAAGCTTTCTGAGAAACTTCTTTCTGATCTGTGAGTTCCTCTCACAGAGATACAACCTCTGCCTCAAGAAGAAGTTTGCTAACACTCTTCTCGTCTAATCTGCAAAGTGATATTTGGGAGCCTATAGGGGCCCATGGTGATAAAGGAAATGTCCTCACATAATAACTAAAGAGAAGCTTTCTGAGAAACTGCATTACCATGTGTGAATGCAACTCACAAAGTTACACGTTTCTCTTCAGTGATCAGTTTGTTAACACAGTTTTCTGGAGATCTGCAATTAGATACTTCATAGCGCAATGAACATTACAGTGACAAAGGAAATATCCAGATGAAAACTAGAAAGAAGCTTTCTTAGAAACTTCTTGGTGATGTGTGAATTCATCTCACAGAGTTACACTTATGTTTCGTGGAGCAGTCCATTAACACTGTCTTTGGGGAAACTGAGAAGAGCTTCTTTGGATCACATTGAGGCCTACGCTGATAAAGGAAATCTCATCCGTTCAAAACGTGAAAGAAGCTTTCTGAGAAACTTCTTTCTGATCTGTGAGTTCATCTCACAGAGTTACAATCTCTGCCTCAAGAAGCAGTTTGCTAACACTCTTTTCGTGGAATCTGCAAAGTGATATTTGGGAGCCTATAGGGGCCCATGGTGATAAAGGAAATATCCTCACATAATAACTAAAGAGAAGCTTTCTGAGAAACTGCATTACCATGTGTGAATGCAACTCACAAAGTTACACGTTTCTCTTCAGTTATCAGTTTGTTAGCACAGTTTTCTGGAAATCTGCAATTAGATACTTCATAGCGCAATGAACATTACAGTGACAAAGGAAATATCCTGAGATGAAAACTAGAAAGAAGCTTTCATAGAAACTTCTTGGTGATGTGTGAATTCATCTCACAGAGTTACACTTATGTTTCGTGGAGCAGTCTATTAACACTGTCTTTGGGGAAACTGAGAAGGGCTTCTTTGGATCACATTGAGGCCTACGCTGATAAAGGAAATTTCATCCGTTCAAAACGTGAAAGAAGCTTTCTGAGAAACTTCTTTCTGATCTGTGAGTTCCTCTCACAGAGATACAACCTCTGCCTCAAGAAGAAGTTTGCTAACACTCTTCTCGTCTAATCTGCAAAGTGATATTTGGGAGCCTATAGGGGCCCATGGTGATAAAGGAAATGTCCTCACATAATAACTAAAGAGAAGCTTTCTGAGAAACTGCATTACCATGTGTGAATGCAACTCACAGAGTTACACGTTTCTCTTCAGTGATCAGTTTGTTAGCACAGTTTTCTGGAGATCTGCAATTAGATACTTCATAGCGCAATGAACATTACAGTGACAAAGGAAATATCCAGATGAAAACTAGAAAGAAGCTTTCTTAGAAACTTCTTGGTGATGTGTGAATTCATCTCACAGAGTTACACTTATGTTTCGTGGAACAGTCCATTAACACTGTCTTTGGGGAAACTGAGAAGGGCTTCTTTGGACCACATTGAGGCCTACGCTGATAAAGGAAATTTCATCCGTTCAAAACGTGAAAGAAGCTTTCTGAGAAACTTCTTTCTGATCTGTGAGTTCATCTCACAGAGTTACAACCTCTGCCGCAAGAAGCAGTTTGCTAACACTCTTTTCGTGGAATCTGCAAAGTGATATTTGGGAGCCTATAGGGGCCCATGGTGATAAAGGAAATATCCTCACATAATAACTAAAGAGAAGCTTTCTGAGAAACTGCACTGCCATGTGTGAATGCAACTCACAGAGTTACGCCATTGTTTTTTGCAGCCGTTTCTTAGGACTGTTTCCGTGGATTCCGAGAAGTGATATTTCAGATAGCTTTGAAGAATAGAAGGAAAAAGAAATATCCTCCAAGAGAAAGCAGAACCAAGCTTTCTGAGAAACTGCTTTGTGATATGTGAATTCATTTCACAGTGTTCTATCACCCTTTCTCGGGGGAGTTTCCTAGCACTCATATGAGGAATCTCAGATGTGATGTCTTGGATATCGTTGAATCGCATGCTGAATAAGGAACTATCCTCAGAGAAACCTGCAGAGAAGCCTTCTCAGAAACTTCTTTGTTGTGGGTGATTTCAGCCCACAGATGTCCATCATTGTTTCCACTGAGAAACTTGCTAGGAGAGTTTTCGCAGAATCTGCAATAGGACACACGGTGGCGCTCCAAGACCACAAATAACTTCGTCTTACTAAAGAAAGAAGCTTTCTGAGAAACCGCTTTGTGATGTGTGAATTCAACTCACTAAGTTGCAGCTGTATTTCGTGGGGCCGTGGCCTAGCCCTATTTGTGTGGAATCTGAGAACAGATATTCCCGAACCCTTTGAAAACAATGGGGCCAAGGGAAACATCTTCCAATAAAAATGAGAAAGAAGCTTACTGAGAAACTTCTTTCTGATCTGTGAGTTCATCTCACAGAGTTACAATCTCTGCCTCAAGAAGCAGTTTGCTAACACTCTTTTCGTGGAATCTGCAAAGTGATATTTGGCAGCCTATTGGGGCCCATGGTGATAAAGGAAATATCCTCACATAATAACTAAAGAGAAGCATTCTGAGAAACTGCATTGCCATGTGTGAATGCAACTCACAGAGTTACACGTTTCTCTTCAGTGATCAGTTTGTTAGCATAGCTTTCTGGAGATCTGCAATTAGATACTTCACAGCGCAATGAACATTACAGTGACAAAGGAAATATCCTGAGATGAAAACTAGAAAGAAGCTTTCATAGAAACTTCTTGGTGATGTGTGAATTCATCTCACAGAGTTACACTTATGTTTCGTGGAGCAGTCTATTAACACTGTCTTTGGGGAAACTGAGAAGGGCTTCTTTGGATCACATTGAGGCCTACGCTGATAAAGGAAATTTCATCCGTTCAAAACGTGAAAGAAGCTTTCTGAGAAACTTCTTTCTGATCTGTGAGTTCCTCTCACAGAGATACAACCTCTGCCTCAAGAAGAAGTTTGCTAACACTCTTCTCGTCTAATCTGCAAAGTGATATTTGGGAGCCTATAGGGGCCCATGGTGATAAAGGAAATATCCTCACATAATAACTAAAGAGAAGCTTTCTGAGAAACTGCATTACCATGTGTGAATGCAACTCACAAAGTTACACGTTTCTCTTCAGTTATCAGTTTGTTAGCACAGTTTTCTGGAAATCTGCAATTAGATACTTCATAGCGCAATGAACATTACAGTGACAAAGGAAATATCCTGAGATGAAAACTAGAAAGAAGCTTTCATAGAAACTTCTTGGTGATGTGTGAATTCATCTCACAGAGTTACACTTATGTTTCGTGGAGCAGTCTATTAACACTGTCTTTGGGGAAACTGAGAAGGGCTTCTTTGGATCACATTGAGGCCTACGCTGATAAAGGAAATTTCATCCGTTCAAAACGTGAAAGAAGCTTTCTGAGAAACTTCTTTCTGATCTGTGAGTTCCTCTCACAGAGATACAACCTCTGCCTCAAGAAGAAGTTTGCTAACACTCTTCTCGTCTAATCTGCAAAGTGATATTTGGGAGCCTATAGGGGCCCATGGTGATAAAGGAAATGTCCTCACATAATAACTAAAGAGAAGCTTTCTGAGAAACTGCATTTCCATGTGTGAATGCAACTCACAGAGTTACACGTTTCTCTTCAGTGATCAGTTTGTTAGCACAGTTTTCTGGAGATCTGCAATTAGATACTTCATAGCGCAATGAACATTACAGTGACAAAGGAAATATCCAGATGAAAACTAGAAAGAAGCTTTCTTAGAAACTTCTTGGTGATGTGTGAATTCATCTCACAGAGTTACACTTATGTTTCGTGGAACAGTCCATTAACACTGTCTTTGGGGAAACTGAGAAGGGCTTCTTTGGACCACATTGAGGCCTACGCTGATAAAGGAAATTTCATCCGTTCAAAACGTGAAAGAAGCTTTCTGAGAAACTTCTTTCTGATCTGTGAGTTCATCTCACAGAGTTACAACCTCTGCCTCAAGAAGCAGTTTGCTAACACTCTTTTCGTGGAATCTGCAAAGTGATATTTGGGAGCCTATAGGGGCCCATGGTGATAAAGGAAATATCCTCACATAATAACTAAAGAGAAGCTTTCTGAGAAACTGCACTGCCATGTGTGAATGCAACTCACAGAGTTACGCCATTGTTTTTTGCAGCCGTTTCTTAGGACTGTTTCCGTGGATTCCGAGAAGTGATATTTCAGATAGCTTTGAAGAATAGAAGGAAAAAGAAATATCCTCCAAGAGAAAGCAGAACCAAGCTTTCTGAGAAACTGCTTTGTGATATGTGAATTCATTTCACAGTGTTCTATCACCCTTTCTCGGGGGAGTTTCCTAGCACTCATATGAGGAATCTCAGATGTGATGTCTTGGATATCGTTGAATCGCATGCTGAATAAGGAACTATCCTCAGAGAAACCTGCAGAGAAGCCTTCTCAGAAACTTCTTTGTTGTGGGTGATTTCAGCCCACAGATGTCCATCATTGTTTCCACTGAGAAACTTGCTAGGAGAGTTTTCGCAGAATCTGCAATAGGACACACGGTGGCGCTCCAAGACCACAAATAACTTCGTCTTACTAAAGAAAGAAGCTTTCTGAGAAACCGCTTTGTGATGTGTGAATTCAACTCACTAAGTTGCAGCTGTATTTCGTGGGGCCGTGGCCTAGCCCTATTTGTGTGGAATCTGAGAACAGATATTCCCGAACCCTTTGAAAACAATGGGGCCAAGGGAAACATCTTCCAATAAAAATGAGAAAGAAGCTTACTGAGAAACTTCTTTCTGATCTGTGAGTTCATCTCACAGAGTTACAATCTCTGCCTCAAGAAGCAGTTTGCTAACACTCTTTTCGTGGAATCTGCAAAGTGATATTTGGCAGCCTACTGGGGCCCATGGTGATAAAGGAAATATCCTCACATAATAACTAAAGAGAAGCATTCTGAGAAACTGCATTGCCATGTGTGAATGCAACTCACAGAGTTACACGTTTCTCTTCAGTGATCAGTTTGTTAGCATAGCTTTCTGGAGATCTGCAATTAGATACTTCACAGCGCAATGAACATTACAGTGACAAAGGAAATATCCTGAGATGAAAACTAGAAAGAAGCTTTCATAGAAACTTCTTGGTGATGTGTGAATTCATCTCACAGAGTTACACTTATGTTTCGTGGAGCAGTCTATTAACACTGTCTTTGGGGAAACTGAGAAGGGCTTCTTTGGATCACATTGAGGCCTACGCTGATAAAGGAAATTTCATCCGTTCAAAACGTGAAAGAAGCTTTCTGAGAAACTTCTTTCTGATCTGTGAGTTCCTCTCACAGAGATACAACCTCTGCCTCAAGAAGAAGTTTGCTAACACTCTTCTCGTCTAATCTGCAAAGTGATATTTGGGAGCCTATAGGGGCCCATGGTGATAAAGGAAATGTCCTCACATAATAACTAAAGAGAAGCTTTCTGAGAAACTGCATTACCATGTGTGAATGCAACTCACAAAGTTACACGTTTCTCTTCAGTGATCAGTTTGTTAACACAGTTTTCTGGAGATCTGCAATTAGATACTTCATAGCGCAATGAACATTACAGTGACAAAGGAAATATCCAGAGATGAAAACTAGAAAGAAGCTTTCATAGAAACTTCTTGGTGATGTGTGAATTCATCTCACAGAGTTACACTTATGTTTCGTGGAGCAGTCCATTAACACTGTCTTTGGGGAAACTGAGAAGGGCTTCTTTGGATCACATTGAGGCCTACGCTGATAAAGGAAATTTCATCCGTTCAAAACGTGAAAGAAGCTTTCTGAGAAACTTCTTTCTGATCTGTGAGTTCCTCTCACAGAGATACAACCTCTGCCTCAAGAAGAAGTTTGCTAACACTCTTCTCGTCTAATCTGCAAAGTGATATTTGGGAGCCTATAGGGGCCCATGGTGATAAAGGAAATGTCCTCACATAATAACTAAAGAGAAGCTTTCTGAGAAACTGCATTTCCATGTGTGAATGCAACTCACAGAGTTACACGTTTCTCTTCAGTGATCAGTTTGTTAGCACAGTTTTCTGGAGATCTGCAATTAGATACTTCATAGCGCAATGAACATTACAGTGACAAAGGAAATATCCAGATGAAAACTAGAAAGAAGCTTTCTTAGAAACTTCTTGGTGATGTGTGAATTCATCTCACAGAGTTACACTTATGTTTCGTGGAACAGTCCATTAACACTGTCTTTGGGGAAACTGAGAAGGGCTTCTTTGGACCACATTGAGGCCTACGCTGATAAAGGAAATTTCATCCGTTCAAAACGTGAAAGAAGCTTTCTGAGAAACTTCTTTCTGATCTGTGAGTTCATCTCACAGAGTTACAACCTCTGCCTCAAGAAGCAGTTTGCTAACACTCTTTTCGTGGAATCTGCAAAGTGATATTTGGGAGCCTATAGGGGCCCATGGTGATAAAGGAAATATCCTCACATAATAACTAAAGAGAAGCTTTCTGAGAAACTGCACTGCCATGTGTGAATGCAACTCACAGAGTTACGCCATTGTTTTTTGCAGCCGTTTCTTAGGACTGTTTCCGTGGATTCCGAGAAGTGATATTTCAGATAGCTTTGAAGAATAGAAGGAAAAAGAAATATCCTCCAAGAGAAAGCAGAACCAAGCTTTCTGAGAAACTGCTTTGTGATATGTGAATTCATTTCACAGTGTTCTATCACCCTTTCTCGGGGGAGTTTCCTAGCACTCATATGAGGAATCTCAGATGTGATGTCTTGGATATCGTTGAATCGCATGCTGAATAAGGAACTATCCTCAGAGAAACCTGCAGAGAAGCCTTCTCAGAAACTTCTTTGTTGTGGGTGATTTCAGCCCACAGATGTCCATCATTGTTTCCACTGAGAAACTTGCTAGGAGAGTTTTCGCAGAATCTGCAATAGGACACACGGTGGCGCTCCAAGACCACAAATAACTTCGTCTTACTAAAGAAAGAAGCTTTCTGAGAAACCGCTTTGTGATGTGTGAATTCAACTCACTAAGTTGCAGCTGTATTTCGTGGGGCCGTGGCCTAGCCCTATTTGTGTGGAATCTGAGAACAGATATTCCCGAACCCTTTGAAAACAATGGGGCCAAGGGAAACATCTTCCAATAAAAATGAGAAAGAAGCTTACTGAGAAACTTCTTTCTGATCTGTGAGTTCATCTCACAGAGTTACAATCTCTGCCTCAAGAAGCAGTTTGCTAACACTCTTTTCGTGGAATCTGCAAAGTGATATTTGGCAGCCTACTGGGGCCCATGGTGATAAAGGAAATATCCTCACATAATAACTAAAGAGAAGCTTTCTGAGAAACTGCATTGCCATGTGTGAATGCAACTCACAGAGTTACACGTTTCTCTTCAGTGATCAGTTTGTTAGCATAGCTTTCTGGAGATCTGCAATTAGATACTTCACAGCGCAATGAACATTACAGTGACAAAGGAAATATCCTGAGATGAAAACTAGAAAGAAGCTTTCATAGAAACTTCTTGGTGATGTGTGAATTCATCTCACAGAGTTACACTTATGTTTCGTGGAGCAGTCCATTAACACTGTCTTTGGGGAAACTGAGAAGGGCTTCTTTGGATCACATTGAGGCCTACGCTGATAAAGGAAATTTCATCCGTTCAAAACGTGAAAGAAGCTTTCTGAGAAACTTCTTTCTGATCTGTGAGTTCCTCTCACAGAGATACAACCTCTGCCTCAAGAAGAAGTTTGCTAACACTCTTCTCGTCTAATCTGCAAAGTGATATTTGGGAGCCTATAGGGGCCCATGGTGATAAAGGAAATGTCCTCACATAATAACTAAAGAGAAGCTTTCTGAGAAACTGCATTACCATGTGTGAATGCAACTCACAAAGTTACACGTTTCTCTTCAGTGATCAGTTTGTTAACACAGTTTTCTGGAGATCTGCAATTAGATACTTCATAGCGCAATGAACATTACAGTGACAAAGGAAATATCCAGAGATGAAAACTAGAAAGAAGCTTTCATAGAAACTTCTTGGTGATGTGTGAATTCATCTCACAGAGTTACACTTATGTTTCGTGGAGCAGTCCATTAACACTGTCTTTGGGGAAACTGAGAAGGGCTTCTTTGGATCACATTGAGGCCTACGCTGATAAAGGAAATTTCATCCGTTCAAAACGTGAAAGAAGCTTTCTGAGAAACTTCTTTCTGATCTGTGAGTTCATCTCACAGAGTTACAACCTCTGCCTCAAGAAGAAGTTTGCTAACACTCTTCTCGTCTAATCTGCAAAGTGATATTTGGGAGCCTATAGGGGCCCATGGTGATAAAGGAAATGTCCTCACATAATAACTAAAGAGAAGCTTTCTGAGAAACTGCATTACCATGTGTGAATGCAACTCACAAAGTTACACGTTTCTCTTCAGTGATCAGTTTGTTAACACAGTTTTCTGGAGATCTGCAATTAGATACTTCATAGCGCAATGAACATTACAGTGACAAAGGAAATATCCAGATGAAAACTAGAAAGAAGCTTTCTTAGAAACTTCTTGGTGATGTGTGAATTCATCTCACAGAGTTACACTTATGTTTCGTGGAGCAGTCCATTAACACTGTCTTTGGGGAAACTGAGAAGAGCTTCTTTGGATCACATTGAGGCCTACGCTGATAAAGGAAATCTCATCCGTTCAAAACGTGAAAGAAGCTTTCTGAGAAACTTCTTTCTGTTCTGTGAGTTCATCTCACAGAGTTACAATCTCTGCCTCAAGAAGCAGTTTGCTAACACTCTTTTCGTGGAATCTGCAAAGTGATATTTGGGAGCCTATAGGGGCCCATGGTGTTAAAGGAAATGTCCTCACATAATAACTAAAGAGAAGCTTTCTGACAAACTGCATTACCATGTGTGAATGCAACTCACAGAGTTACACGTTTCTCTTCAGTGATCAGTTTGTTAGCACAGTTTTCTGGAAATCTGCATTTAGATACTTCATAGCGCAATGAACATTACAGTGACAAAGGAAATATCCACAGTGAGAACTAGAAGGAAGCTTTCTTAGAAACTTCTTGTTGATGTGTGAATTCATCTCCCAGAGTTACACTTATGTTTCGTGGAACAGTCCATTAACACTGTCTTTGGGGAAACTGAGAAGGGCTTCTTTGGACCACATTGAGGCCTACGCTGATAAAGGAAATTTCATCCGTTCCAAACGTGAAAGAAGCTTTCTGAGAAACTTCTTTCTGATCTGTGAGTTCATCTCACAGAGTTACAACCTCTGCCTCAAGAAGAAGTTTGCTAACACTCTTCTCGTCTAGTCTGCAAAGTGATATTTGGGAGCCTATAGGGGCCCATGGTGATAAAGGAAATGTCCTCACATAATAACTAAAGAGAAGCTTTCTGAGAAACTGCATTTCCATGTGTGAATGCAACTCACAGAGTTACACGTTTCTCTTCAGTGATCAGTTTGTTAGCACAGTTTTCTGGAGATCTGCAATTAGATACTTCATAGCGCAATGAACATTACAGTGACAAAGGAAATATCCAGATGAAAACTAGAAAGAAGCTTTCTTAGAAACTTCTTGGTGATGTGTGAATTCATCTCACAGAGTTACACTTATGTTTCGTGGAACAGTCCATTAACACTGTCTTTGGGGAAACTGAGAAGGGCTTCTTTGGACCACATTGAGGCCTACGCTGATAAAGGAAATTTCTTCCGTTCAAAACGTGAAAGAAGCTTTCTGAGAAACTTCTTTCTGATCTGTGAGTTCCTCTCACAGAGATACAACCTCTGCCTCAAGAAGAAGTTTGCTAACACTCTTCTCGTCTAATCTGCAAAGTGATATTTGGGAGCCTATAGGGGCCCATGGTGATAAAGGAAATGTCCTCACATAATAACTAAAGAGAAGCTTTCTGAGAAACTGCATTACCATGTGTGAATGCAACTCACAAAGTTACACGTTTCTCTTCAGTGATCAGTTTGTTAACACAGTTTTCTGGAGATCTGCAATTAGATACTTCATAGCGCAATGAACATTACAGTGACAAAGGAAATATCCAGATGAAAACTAGAAAGAAGCTTTCTTAGAAACTTCTTGGTGATGTGTGAATTCATCTCACAGAGTTACACTTATGTTTCGTGGAGCAGTCCATTAACACTGTCTTTGGGGAAACTGAGAAGAGCTTCTTTGGATCACATTGAGGCCTACGCTGATAAAGGAAATTTCATCCGTTCAAAACGTGAAAGAAGCTTTCTGAGAAACTTCTTTCTGATCTGTGAGTTCATCTCACAGAGTTACAATCTCTGCCTCAAGAAGCAGTTTGCTAACACTCTTTTCGTGGAATCTGCAAAGTGATATTTGGGAGCCTATAGGGGCCCATGGTGATAAAGGAAATATCCTCACATAATAACTAAAGAGAAGCTTTCTGAGAAACTGCATTACCATGTGTGAATGCAACTCACAAAGTTACACGTTTCTCTTCAGTTATCAGTTTGTTAGCACAGTTTTCTGGAAATCTGCAATTAGATACTTCATAGCGCAATGAACATTACAGTGACAAAGGAAATATCCTGAGATGAAAACTAGAAAGAAGCTTTCATAGAAACTTCTTGGTGATGTGTGAATTCATCTCACAGAGTTACACTTATGTTTCGTGGAGCAGTCTATTAACACTGTCTTTGGGGAAACTGAGAAGGGCTTCTTTGGATCACATTGAGGCCTACGCTGATAAAGGAAATTTCATCCGTTCAAAACGTGAAAGAAGCTTTCTGAGAAACTTCTTTCTGATCTGTGAGTTCCTCTCACAGAGATACAACCTCTGCCTCAAGAAGAAGTTTGCTAACACTCTTCTCGTCTAATCTGCAAAGTGATATTTGGGAGCCTATAGGGGCCCATGGTGATAAAGGAAATGTCCTCACATAATAACTAAAGAGAAGCTTTCTGAGAAACTGCATTTCCATGTGTGAATGCAACTCACAGAGTTACACGTTTCTCTTCAGTGATCAGTTTGTTAGCACAGTTTTCTGGAGATCTGCAATTAGATACTTCATAGCGCAATGAACATTACAGTGACAAAGGAAATATCCAGATGAAAACTAGAAAGAAGCTTTCTTAGAAACTTCTTGGTGATGTGTGAATTCATCTCACAGAGTTACACTTATGTTTCGTGGAACAGTCCATTAACACTGTCTTTGGGGAAACTGAGAAGGGCTTCTTTGGACCACATTGAGGCCTACGCTGATAAAGGAAATTTCATCCGTTCAAAACGTGAAAGAAGCTTTCTGAGAAACTTCTTTCTGATCTGTGAGTTCATCTCACAGAGTTACAACCTCTGCCTCAAGAAGCAGTTTGCTAACACTCTTTTCGTGGAATCTGCAAAGTGATATTTGGGAGCCTATAGGGGCCCATGGTGATAAAGGAAATATCCTCACATAATAACTAAAGAGAAGCTTTCTGAGAAACTGCACTGCCATGTGTGAATGCAACTCACAGAGTTACGCCATTGTTTTTTGCAGCCGTTTCTTAGGACTGTTTCCGTGGATTCCGAGAAGTGATATTTCAGATAGCTTTGAAGAATAGAAGGAAAAAGAAATATCCTCCAAGAGAAAGCAGAACCAAGCTTTCTGAGAAACTGCTTTGTGATATGTGAATTCATTTCACAGTGTTCTATCACCCTTTCTCGGGGCAGTTTCCTAGCACTCATATGAGGAATCTCAGATGTGATGTCTTGGATATCGTTGAATCGCATGCTGAATAAGGAACTATCCTCAGAGAAACCTGCAGAGAAGCCTTCTCAGAAACTTCTTTGTTGTGGGTGATTTCAGCCCACAGATGTCCATCATTGTTTCCACTGAGAAACTTGCTAGGAGAGTTTTCGCAGAATCTGCAATAGGACACACGGTGGCGCTCCAAGACCACAAATAACTTCGTCTTACTAAAGAAAGAAGCTTTCTGAGAAACCGCTTTGTGATGTGTGAATTCAACTCACTAAGTTGCAGCTGTATTTCGTGGGGCCGTGGCCTAGCCCTATTTGTGTGGAATCTGAGAACAGATATTCCCGAACCCTTTGAAAACAATGGGGCCAAGGGAAACATCTTCCAATAAAAATGAGAAAGAAGCTTACTGAGAAACTTCTTTCTGATCTGTGAGTTCATCTCACAGAGTTACAATCTCTGCCTCAAGAAGCAGTTTGCTAACACTCTTTTCGTGGAATCTGCAAAGTGATATTTGGCAGCCTATTGGGGCCCATGGTGATAAAGGAAATATCCTCACATAATAACTAAAGAGAAGCATTCTGAGAAACTGCATTGCCATGTGTGAATGCAACTCACAGAGTTACACGTTTCTCTTCAGTGATCAGTTTGTTAACACTGTTTTCTGGAGATCTGCAATTAGATACTTCATAGCGCAATGAACATTACAGTGACAAAGGAAATATCCAGATGAAAAGTAGAAAGAAGCTTTCTTAGAAACTTCTTGGTGATGTGTGAATTCATCTCACAGAGTTACACTTATGTTTCGTGGAGCAGTCCATTAACACTGTCTTTGGGGAAACTGAGAAGAGCTTCTTTGGATCACATTGAGGCCTACGCTGATAAAGGAAATTTCATCCGTTCAAAACGTGAAAGAAGCTTTCTGAGAAACTTCTTTCTGATCTGTGAGTTCATCTCACAGAGTTACAATCTCTGCCTCAAGAAGCAGTTTGCTAACACTCTTTTCGCGAATCTGCAAAGTGATATTTGGGAGCCTATGGGGGCCCATGGTGATAAAGGAAATATCCTCACATAATAACTAAAGAGAAGCTTTCTGAGAAACTGCATTACCATGTGTGAATGCAACTCACAAAGTTACACGTTTCTCTTCAGTTATCAGTTTGTTAGCACAGTTTTCTGGAAATCTGCAATTAGATACTTCATAGCGCAATGAACATTACAGTGACAAAGGAAATATCCACAGTGAAAACTAGAAGGAAGCTTTCTTAGAAACTTCTTGTTGATGTGTGAATTCATCTCACAGAGTTACACTTATGTTTCGTGGAACAGTCCATTAACACTGTCTTTGGGGAAACTGAGAAGGGCTTCTTTGAACCACATTGAGGCCTACACTGATAAAGGAAATTTCATCCGTTCAAAACGTGAAAGAAGCTTTCTGAGAAACTTCTTTCTGATCTGTGAGTTCATCTCACAGAGTTACAATCTCTGCCTCAAGAAGCAGTTTGCTAACACTCTTTTCGTGGAATCTGCAAAGTGATATTTGGCAGCCTATTGGGGCCCATGGTGATAAAGGCAATATCCTCACATAATAACTAAAGAGAAGCATTCTGAGAAACTGCATTGCCATGTGTGAATGCAACTCACAGAGTTACACGTTTCTCTTCAGTGATCAGTTTGTTAGCATAGTTTTCTGGAGATCTGCAATTAGATACTTCATAGCGCAATGAACATTACAGTGACAAAGGAAATATCCAGAGATGAAAACTAGAAAGAAGCTTTCATAGAAACTTCTTGGTGATGTGTGAATTCATCTCACAGAGTTACACTTATGTTTCGTGGAGCAGTCCATTAACACTGTCTTTGGGGAAACTGAGAAGGGCTTCTTTGGATCACATTGAGGCCTACGCTGATAAAGGAAATTTCATCCGTTCAAAACGTGAAAGAAGCTTTCTGAGAAACTTCTTTCTGATCTGTGAGTTCATCTCACAGAGTTACAACCTCTGCCTCAAGAAGAAGTTTGCTAACACTCTTCTCGTCTAATCTGCAAAGTGATATTTGGGAGCCTATAGGGGCCCATGGTGATAAAGGAAATATCCTCACATAATAACTAAAGAGAATTTTCTGAGAAACTGCATTACCATGTGTGAATGCAACTCACAAAGTTACACGTTTCTCTTCAGTGATCAGTTTGTTAGCACAGTTTTCTGGAAATCTGCAATTAGATACTTCATAGCGCAATGAACATTACAGTGACAAAGGAAATATCCACAGTGAGAACTAGAAGGAAGCTTTCTTAGAAACTTCTTGTTGATGTGTGAATTCATCTCCCAGAGTTACACTTATGTTTCGTGGAACAGTCCATTAACACTGTCTTTGGGGAAACTGAGAAGGGCTTCTTTGGACCACATTGAGGCCTACGCTGATAAAGGAAATTTCATCCGTTCCAAACGTGAAAGAAGCTTTCTGAGAAACTTCTTTCTGATCTGTGAGTTCATCTCACAGAGTTACAACCTCTGCCTCAAGAAGAAGTTTGCTAACACTCTTCTCGTCTAGTCTGCAAAGTGATATTTGGGAGCCTATAGGGGCCCATGGTGATAAAGGAAATGTCCTCACATAATAACTAAAGAGAAGCTTTCTGAGAAACTGCATTTCCATGTGTGAATGCAACTCACAGAGTTACACGTTTCTCTTCAGTGATCAGTTTGTTAGCACAGTTTTCTGGAGATCTGCAATTAGATACTTCATAGCGCAATGAACATTACAGTGACAAAGGAAATATCCAGATGAAAACTAGAAAGAAGCTTTCTTAGAAACTTCTTGGTGATGTGTGAATTCATCTCACAGAGTTACACTTATGTTTCGTGGAACAGCCCATTAACACTGTCTTTGGGGAAACTGAGAAGGGCTTCTTTGGACCACATTGAGGCCTACGCTGATAAAGGAAATTTCTTCCGTTCAAAACGTGAAAGAAGCTTTCTGAGAAACTTCTTTCTGATCTGTGAGTTCCTCTCACAGAGATACAACCTCTGCCTCAAGAAGAAGTTTGCTAACACTCTTCTCGTCTAATCTGCAAAGTGATATTTGGGAGCCTATAGGGGCCCATGGTGATAAAGGAAATGTCCTCACATAATAACTAAAGAGAAGCTTTCTGAGAAACTGCATTACCATGTGTGAATGCAACTCACAAAGTTACACGTTTCTCTTCAGTGATCAGTTTGTTAACACAGTTTTCTGGAGATCTGCAATTAGATACTTCATAGCGCAATGAACATTACAGTGACAAAGGAAATATCCAGATGAAAACTAGAAAGAAGCTTTCTTAGAAACTTCTTGGTGATGTGTGAATTCATCTCACAGAGTTACACTTATGTTTCGTGGAACAGTCCATTAACACTGTCTTTGGGGAAACTGAGAAGGGCTTCTTTGGACCACATTGAGGCCTACGCTGATAAAGGAAATTTCATCCGTTCAAAACGTGAAAGAAGCTTTCTGAGAAACTTCTTTCTGATCTGTGAGTTCATCTCACAGAGTTACAACCTCTGCCTCAAGAAGCAGTTTGCTAACACTCTTTTCGTGGAATCTGCAAAGTGATATTTGGGAGCCTATAGGGGCCCATGGTGATAAAGGAAATATCCTCACATAATAACTAAAGAGAAGCTTTCTGAGAAACTGCACTGCCATGTGTGAATGCAACTCACAGAGTTACGCCATTGTTTTTTGCAGCCGTTTCTTAGGACTGTTTCCGTGGATTCCGAGAAGTGATATTTCAGATAGCTTTGAAGAATAGAAGGAAAAAGAAATATCCTCCAAGAGAAAGCAGAACCAAGCTTTCTGAGAAACTGCTTTGTGATATGTGAATTCATTTCACAGTGTTCTATCACCCTTTCTCGGGGGAGTTTCCTAGCACTCATATGAGGAATCTCAGATGTGATGTCTTGGATATCGTTGAATCGCATGCTGAATAAGGAACTATCCTCAGAGAAACCTGCAGAGAAGCCTTCTCAGAAACTTCTTTGTTGTGGGTGATTTCAGCCCACAGATGTCCATCATTGTTTCCACTGAGAAACTTGCTAGGAGAGTTTTCGCAGAATCTGCAATAGGACACACGGTGGCGCTCCAAGACCACAAATAACTTCGTCTTACTAAAGAAAGAAGCTTTCTGAGAAACCGCTTTGTGATGTGTGAATTCAACTCACTAAGTTGCAGCTGTATTTCGTGGGGCCGTGGCCTAGCCCTATTTGTGTGGAATCTGAGAACAGATATTCCCGAACCCTTTGAAAACAATGGGGCCAAGGGAAACATCTTCCAATAAAAATGAGAAAGAAGCTTACTGAGAAACTTCTTTCTGATCTGTGAGTTCATCTCACAGAGTTACAATCTCTGCCTCAAGAAGCAGTTTGCTAACACTCTTTTCGTGGAATCTGCAAAGTGATATTTGGCAGCCTATTGGGGCCCATGGTGATAAAGGAAATATCCTCACATAATAACTAAAGAGAAGCATTCTGAGAAACTGCATTGCCATGTGTGAATGCAACTCACAGAGTTACACGTTTCTCTTCAGTGATCAGTTTGTTAGCATAGCTTTCTGGAGATCTGCAATTAGATACTTCACAGCGCAATGAACATTACAGTGACAAAGGAAATATCCTGAGATGAAAACTAGAAAGAAGCTTTCATAGAAACTTCTTGGTGATGTGTGAATTCATCTCACAGAGTTACACTTATGTTTCGTGGAGCAGTCTATTAACACTGTCTTTGGGGAAACTGAGAAGGGCTTCTTTGGATCACATTGAGGCCTACGCTGATAAAGGAAATTTCATCCGTTCAAAACGTGAAAGAAGCTTTCTGAGAAACTTCTTTCTGATCTGTGAGTTCCTCTCACAGAGATACAACCTCTGCCTCAAGAAGAAGTTTGCTAACACTCTTCTCGTCTAATCTGCAAAGTGATATTTGGGAGCCTATAGGGGCCCATGGTGATAAAGGAAATATCCTCACATAATAACTAAAGAGAAGCTTTCTGAGAAACTGCATTACCATGTGTGAATGCAACTCACAAAGTTACACGTTTCTCTTCAGTTATCAGTTTGTTAGCACAGTTTTCTGGAAATCTGCAATTAGATACTTCATAGCGCAATGAACATTACAGTGACAAAGGAAATATCCTGAGATGAAAACTAGAAAGAAGCTTTCATAGAAACTTCTTGGTGATGTGTGAATTCATCTCACAGAGTTACACTTATGTTTCGTGGAGCAGTCTATTAACACTGTCTTTGGGGAAACTGAGAAGGGCTTCTTTGGATCACATTGAGGCCTACGCTGATAAAGGAAATTTCATCCGTTCAAAACGTGAAAGAAGCTTTCTGAGAAACTTCTTTCTGATCTGTGAGTTCCTCTCACAGAGATACAACCTCTGCCTCAAGAAGAAGTTTGCTAACACTCTTCTCGTCTAATCTGCAAAGTGATATTTGGGAGCCTATAGGGGCCCATGGTGATAAAGGAAATGTCCTCACATAATAACTAAAGAGAAGCTTTCTGAGAAACTGCATTTCCATGTGTGAATGCAACTCACAGAGTTACACGTTTCTCTTCAGTGATCATTTTGTTAGCACAGTTTTCTGGAGATCTGCAATTAGATACTTCATAGCGCAATGAACATTACAGTGACAAAGGAAATATCCAGATGAAAACTAGAAAGAAGCTTTCTTAGAAACTTCTTGGTGATGTGTGAATTCATCTCACAGAGTTACACTTATGTTTCGTGGAACAGTCCATTAACACTGTCTTTGGGGAAACTGAGAAGGGCTTCTTTGGACCACATTGAGGCCTACGCTGATAAAGGAAATTTCATCCGTTCAAAACGTGAAAGAAGCTTTCTGAGAAACTTCTTTCTGATCTGTGAGTTCATCTCACAGAGTTACAACCTCTGCCTCAAGAAGCAGTTTGCTAACACTCTTTTCGTGGAATCTGCAAAGTGATATTTGGGAGCCTATAGGGGCCCATGGTGATAAAGGAAATATCCTCACATAATAACTAAAGAGAAGCTTTCTGAGAAACTGCACTGCCATGTGTGAATGCAACTCACAGAGTTACGCCATTGTTTTTTGCAGCCGTTTCTTAGGACTGTTTCCGTGGATTCCGAGAAGTGATATTTCAGATAGCTTTGAAGAATAGAAGGAAAAAGAAATATCCTCCAAGAGAAAGCAGAACCAAGCTTTCTGAGAAACTGCTTTGTGATATGTGAATTCATTTCACAGTGTTCTATCACCCTTTCTCGGGGGAGTTTCCTAGCACTCATATGAGGAATCTCAGATGTGATGTCTTGGATATCGTTGAATCGCATGCTGAATAAGGAACTATCCTCAGAGAAACCTGCAGAGAAGCCTTCTCAGAAACTTCTTTGTTGTGGGTGATTTCAGCCCACAGATGTCCATCATTGTTTCCACTGAGAAACTTGCTAGGAGAGTTTTCGCAGAATCTGCAATAGGACACACGGTGGCGCTCCAAGACCACAAATAACTTCGTCTTACTAAAGAAAGAAGCTTTCTGAGAAACCGCTTTGTGATGTGTGAATTCAACTCACTAAGTTGCAGCTGTATTTCGTGGGGCCGTGGCCTAGCCCTATTTGTGTGGAATCTGAGAACAGATATTCCCGAACCCTTTGAAAACAATGGGGCCAAGGGAAACATCTTCCAATAAAAATGAGAAAGAAGCTTACTGAGAAACTTCTTTCTGATCTGTGAGTTCATCTCACAGAGTTACAATCTCTGCCTCAAGAAGCAGTTTGCTAACACTCTTTTCGTGGAATCTGCAAAGTGATATTTGGCAGCCTATTGGGGCCCATGGTGATAAAGGAAATATCCTCACATAATAACTAAAGAGAAGCATTCTGAGAAACTGCATTGCCATGTGTGAATGCAACTCACAGAGTTACACGTTTCTCTTCAGTGATCAGTTTGTTAGCATAGCTTTCTGGAGATCTGCAATTAGATACTTCACAGCGCAATGAACATTACAGTGACAAAGGAAATATCCTGAGATGAAAACTAGAAAGAAGCTTTCATAGAAACTTCTTGGTGATGTGTGAATTCATCTCACAGAGTTACACTTATGTTTCGTGGAGCAGTCTATTAACACTGTCTTTGGGGAAACTGAGAAGGGCTTCTTTGGATCACATTGAGGCCTACGCTGATAAAGGAAATTTCATCCGTTCAAAACGTGAAAGAAGCTTTCTGAGAAACTTCTTTCTGATCTGTGAGTTCCTCTCACAGAGATACAACCTCTGCCTCAAGAAGAAGTTTGCTAACACTCTTCTCGTCTAATCTGCAAAGTGATATTTGGGAGCCTATAGGGGCCCATGGTGATAAAGGAAATGTCCTCACATAATAACTAAAGAGAAGCTTTCTGAGAAACTGCATTACCATGTGTGAATGCAACTCACAAAGTTACACGTTTCTCTTCAGTGATCAGTTTGTTAACACAGTTTTCTGGAGATCTGCAATTAGATACTTCATAGCGCAATGAACATTACAGTGACAAAGGAAATATCCAGATGAAAAGTAGAAAGAAGCTTTCTTAGAAACTTCTTGGTGATGTGTGAATTCATCTCACAGAGTTACACTTATGTTTCGTGGAGCAGTCCATTAACACTGTCTTTGGGGAAACTGAGAAGAGCTTCTTTGGATCACATTGAGGCCTACGCTGATAAAGGAAATTTCATCCGTTCAAAACGTGAAAGAAGCTTTCTGAGAAACTTCTTTCTGATCTGTGAGTTCATCTCACAGAGTTACAATCTCTGCCTCAAGAAGCAGTTTGCTAACACTCTTTTCGTGGAATCGGCAAAGTGATATTTGGCAGCCTATTGGGGCCCATGGTGATAAAGGAAATATCCTCACATAATAACTAAAGAGAAGCATTCTGAGAAACTGCATTGCCATGTGTGAATGCAACTCACAGAGATACACGTTTCTCTTCAGTGATCAGTTTGTTAGCATAGTTTTCTGGAGATCTGCAATTAGATACTTCATAGCGCAATGAACATTACAGTGACAAAGGAAATATCCAGAGATGAAAACTAGAAAGAAGCTTTCATAGAAACTTCTTGGTGATGTGTGAATTCATCTCACAGAGTTACACTTATGTTTCGTGGAGCAGTCCATTAACACTGTCTTTGGGGAAACTGAGAAGGGCTTCTTTGGATCACATTGAGGCCTACGCTGATAAAGGAAATTTCATCCGTTCAAAACGTGAAAGAAGCTTTCTGAGAAACTTCTTTCTGATCTGTGAGTTCCTCTCACAGAGATACAACCTCTGCCTCAAGAAGAAGTTTGCTAACACTCTTCTCGTCTAATCTGCAAAGTGATATTTGGGAGCCTATAGGGGCCCATGGTGATAAAGGAAATGTCCTCACATAATAACTAAAGAGAAGCTTTCTGAGAAACTGCATTACCATGTGTGAATGCAACTCACAAAGTTACACGTTTCTCTTCAGTGATCAGTTTGTTAACACAGTTTTCTGGAGATCTGCAATTAGATACTTCATAGCGCAATGAACATTACAGTGACAAAGGAAATATCCAGATGAAAAGTAGAAAGAAGCTTTCTTAGAAACTTCTTGGTGATGTGTGAATTCATCTCACAGAGTTACACTTATGTTTCGTGGAGCAGTCCATTAACACTGTCTTTGGGGAAACTGAGAAGAGCTTCTTTGGATCACATTGAGGCCTACGCTGATAAAGGAAATTTCATCCGTTCAAAACGTGAAAGAAGCTTTCTGAGAAACTTCTTTCTGATCTGTGAGTTCATCTCACAGAGTTACAATCTCTGCCTCAAGAAGCAGTTTGCTAACACTCTTTTCGCGGAATCTGCAAAGTGATATTTGGGAGCCTATGGGGGCCCATGGTGATAAAGGAAATATCCTCACATAATAACTAAAGAGAAGCTTTCTGAGAAACTGCATTACCATGTGTGAATGCAACTCACAAAGTTACACGTTTCTCTTCAGTTATCAGTTTGTTAGCACAGTTTTCTGGAAATCTGCAATTAGATACTTCATAGCGCAATGAACATTACAGTGACAAAGGAAATATCCACAGTGAAAACTAGAAGGAAGCTTTCTTAGAAACTTCTTGTTGATGTGTGAATTCATCTCACAGAGTTACACTTATGTTTCGTGGAACAGTCCATTAACACTGTCTTTGGGGAAACTGAGAAGGGCTTCTTTGAACCACATTGAGGCCTACACTGATAAAGGAAATTTCATCCGTTCAAAACGTGAAAGAAGCTTTCTGAGAAACTTCTTTCTGATCTGTGAGTTCATCTCACAGAGTTACAATCTCTGCCTCAAGAAGCAGTTTGCTAACACTCTTTTCGTGGAATCTGCAAAGTGATATTTGGCAGCCTATTGGGGCCCATGGTGATAAAGGCAATATCCTCACATAATAACTAAAGAGAAGCATTCTGAGAAACTGCATTGCCATGTGTGAATGCAACTCACAGAGTTACACGTTTCTCTTCAGTGATCAGTTTGTTAGCATAGTTTTCTGGAGATCTGCAATTAGATACTTCATAGCGCAATGAACATTACAGTGACAAAGGAAATATCCAGAGATGAAAACTAGAAAGAAGCTTTCATAGAAACTTCTTGGTGATGTGTGAATTCATCTCACAGAGTTACACTTATGTTTCGTGGAGCAGTCCATTAACACTGTCTTTGGGGAAACTGAGAAGGGCTTCTTTGGATCACATTGAGGCCTACGCTGATAAAGGAAATTTCATCCGTTCAAAACGTGAAAGAAGCTTTCTGAGAAACTTCTTTCTGATCTGTGAGTTCATCTCACAGAGTTACAACCTCTGCCTCAAGAAGAAGTTTGCTAACACTCTTCTCGTCTAATCTGCAAAGTGATATTTGGGAGCCTATAGGGGCCCATGGTGATAAAGGAAATATCCTCACATAATAACTAAAGAGAAGCTTTCTGAGAAACTGCATTACCATGTGTGAATGCAACTCACAAAGTTACACGTTTCTCTTCAGTGATCAGTTTGTTAGCACAGTTTTCTGGAAATCTGCAATTAGATACTTCATAGCGCAATGAACATTACAGTGACAAAGGAAATATCCACAGTGACAACTAGAAGGAAGCTTTCTTAGAAACTTCTTGTTGATGTGTGAATTCATCTCCCAGAGTTACACTTATGTTTCGTGGAACAGTCCATTAACACTGTCTTTGGGGAAACTGAGAAGGGCTTCTTTGGACCACATTGAGGCCTACGCTGATAAAGGAAATTTCATCCGTTCCAAACGTGAAAGAAGCTTTCTGAGAAACTTCTTTCTGATCTGTGAGTTCATCTCACAGAGTTACAACCTCTGCCTCAAGAAGAAGTTTGCTAACACTCTTCTCGTCTAGTCTGCAAAGTGATATTTGGGAGCCTATAGGGGCCCATGGTGATAAAGGAAATGTCCTCACATAATAACTAAAGAGAAGCTTTCTGAGAAACTGCATTTCCATGTGTGAATGCAACTCACAGAGTTACACGTTTCTCTTCAGTGATCAGTTTGTTAGCACAGTTTTCTGGAGATCTGCAATTAGATACTTCATAGCGCAATGAACATTACAGTGACAAAGGAAATATCCAGATGAAAACTAGAAAGAAGCTTTCTTAGAAACTTCTTGGTGATGTGTGAATTCATCTCACAGAGTTACACTTATGTTTCGTGGAACAGTCCATTAACACTGTCTTTGGGGAAACTGAGAAGGGCTTCTTTGGACCACATTGAGGCCTACGCTGATAAAGGAAATTTCTTCCGTTCAAAACGTGAAAGAAGCTTTCTGAGAAACTTCTTTCTGATCTGTGAGTTCCTCTCACAGAGATACAACCTCTGCCTCAAGAAGAAGTTTGCTAACACTCTTCTCGTCTAATCTGCAAAGTGATATTTGGGAGCCTATAGGGGCCCATGGTGATAAAGGAAATGTCCTCACATAATAACTAAAGAGAAGCTTTCTGAGAAACTGCATTACCATGTGTGAATGCAACTCACAAAGTTACACGTTTCTCTTCAGTGATCAGTTGTTAACACAGTTTTCTGGAGATCTGCAATTAGATACTTCATAGCGCAATGAACATTACAGTGACAAAGGAAATATCCAGATGAAAACTAGAAAGAAGCTTTCTTAGAAACTTCTTGGTGATGTGTGAATTCATCTCACAGAGTTACACTTATGTTTCGTGGAGCAGTCCATTAACACTGTCTTTGGGGAAACTGAGAAGAGCTTCTTTGGATCACATTGAGGCCTACGCTGATAAAGGAAATTTCATCCGTTCAAAACGTGAAAGAAGCTTTCTGAGAAACTTCTTTCTGATCTGTGAGTTCATCTCACAGAGTTACAATCTCTGCCTCAAGAAGCAGTTTGCTAACACTCTTTTCGTGGAATCTGCAAAGTGATATTTGGGAGCCTATAGGGGCCCATGGTGATAAAGGAAATATCCTCACATAATAACTAAAGAGAAGCTTTCTGAGAAACTGCATTACCATGTGTGAATGCAACTCACAAAGTTACACGTTTCTCTTCAGTTATCAGTTTGTTAGCACAGTTTTCTGGAAATCTGCAATTAGATACTTCATAGCGCAATGAACATTACAGTGACAAAGGAAATATCCTGAGATGAAAACTAGAAAGAAGCTTTCATAGAAACTTCTTGGTGATGTGTGAATTCATCTCACAGAGTTACACTTATGTTTCGTGGAGCAGTCTATTAACACTGTCTTTGGGGAAACTGAGAAGGGCTTCTTTGGATCACATTGAGGCCTACGCTGATAAAGGAAATTTCATCCGTTCAAAACGTGAAAGAAGCTTTCTGAGAAACTTCTTTCTGATCTGTGAGTTCCTCTCACAGAGATACAACCTCTGCCTCAAGAAGAAGTTTGCTAACACTCTTCTCGTCTAATCTGCAAAGTGATATTTGGGAGCCTATAGGGGCCCATGGTGATAAAGGAAATGTCCTCACATAATAACTAAAGAGAAGCTTTCTGAGAAACTGCATTTCCATGTGTGAATGCAACTCACAGAGTTACACGTTTCTCTTCAGTGATCAGTTTGTTAGCACAGTTTTCTGGAGATCTGCAATTAGATACTTCATAGCGCAATGAACATTACAGTGACAAAGGAAATATCCAGATGAAAACTAGAAAGAAGCTTTCTTAGAAACTTCTTGGTGATGTGTGAATTCATCTCACAGAGTTACACTTATGTTTCGTGGAACAGTCCATTAACACTGTCTTTGGGGAAACTGAGAAGGGCTTCTTTGGACCACATTGAGGCCTACGCTGATAAAGGAAATTTCATCCGTTCAAAACGTGAAAGAAGCTTTCTGAGAAACTTCTTTCTGATCTGTGAGTTCATCTCACAGAGTTACAACCTCTGCCTCAAGAAGCAGTTTGCTAACACTCTTTTCGTGGAATCTGCAAAGTGATATTTGGGAGCCTATAGGGGCCCATGGTGATAAAGGAAATATCCTCACATAATAACTAAAGAGAAGCTTTCTGAGAAACTGCACTGCCATGTGTGAATGCAACTCACAGAGTTACGCCATTGTTTTTTGCAGCCGTTTCTTAGGACTGTTTCCGTGGATTCCGAGAAGTGATATTTCAGATAGCTTTGAAGAATAGAAGGAAAAAGAAATATCCTCCAAGAGAAAGCAGAACCAAGCTTTCTGAGAAACTGCTTTGTGATATGTGAATTCATTTCACAGTGTTCTATCACCCTTTCTCGGGGGAGTTTCCTAGCACTCATATGAGGAATCTCAGATGTGATGTCTTGGATATCGTTGAATCGCATGCTGAATAAGGAACTATCCTCAGAGAAACCTGCAGAGAAGCCTTCTCAGAAACTTCTTTGTTGTGGGTGATTTCAGCCCACAGATGTCCATCATTGTTTCCACTGAGAAACTTGCTAGGAGAGTTTTCGCAGAATCTGCAATAGGACACACGGTGGCGCTCCAAGACCACAAATAACTTCGTCTTACTAAAGAAAGAAGCTTTCTGAGAAACCGCTTTGTGATGTGTGAATTCAACTCACTAAGTTGCAGCTGTATTTCGTGGGGCCGTGGCCTAGCCCTATTTGTGTGGAATCTGAGAACAGATATTCCCGAACCCTTTGAAAACAATGGGGCCAAGGGAAACATCTTCCAATAAAAATGAGAAAGAAGCTTACTGAGAAACTTCTTTCTGATCTGTGAGTTCATCTCACAGAGTTACAATCTCTGCCTCAAGAAGCAGTTTGCTAACACTCTTTTCGTGGAATCTGCAAAGTGATATTTGGCAGCCTATTGGGGCCCATGGTGATAAAGGAAATATCCTCACATAATAACTAAAGAGAAGCATTCTGAGAAACTGCATTGCCATGTGTGAATGCAACTCACAGAGTTACACGTTTCTCTTCAGTGATCAGTTTGTTAGCATAGCTTTCTGGAGATCTGCAATTAGATACTTCACAGCGCAATGAACATTACAGTGACAAAGGAAATATCCTGAGATGAAAACTAGAAAGAAGCTTTCATAGAAACTTCTTGGTGATGTGTGAATTCATCTCACAGAGTTACACTTATGTTTCGTGGAGCAGTCTATTAACACTGTCTTTGGGGAAACTGAGAAGGGCTTCTTTGGATCACATTGAGGCCTACGCTGATAAAGGAAATTTCATCCATTCAAAACGTGAAAGAAGCTTTCTGAGAAACTTCTTTCTGATCTGTGAGTTCATCTCACAGAGTTACAATCTCTGCCTCAAGAAGCAGTTTGCTAACACTCTTTTCGTGGAATCTGCAAAGTGATATTTGGCAGCCTATTGGGGCCCATGGTGATAAAGGAAATATCCTCACATAATAACTAAAGAGAAGCATTCTGAGAAACTGCATTGCCATGTGTGAATGCAACTCACAGAGATACACGTTTCTCTTCAGTGATCAGTTTGTTAGCATAGCTTTCTGGAGATCTGCAATTAGATACTTCACAGCGCAATGAACATTACAGTGACAAAGGAAATATCCTGAGATGAAAACTAGAAAGAAGCTTTCATAGAAACTTCTTGGTGATGTGTGAATTCATCTCACAGAGTTACACTTATGTTTCGTGGAGCAGTCTATTAACACTGTCTTTGGGGAAACTGAGAAGGGCTTCTTTGGATCACATTGAGGCCTACGCTGATAAAGGAAATTTCATCCGTTCAAAACGTGAAAGAAGCTTTCTGAGAAACTTCTTTCTGATCTGTGAGTTCATCTCACAGAGATACAACCTCTGCCTCAAGAAGAAGTTTGCTAACACTCTTCTCGTCTAATCTGCAAAGTGATATTTGGGAGCCTATAGGGGCCCATGGTGATAAAGGAAATGTCCTCACATAATAACTAAAGAGAAGCTTTCTGAGAAACTGCATTACCATGTGTGAATGCAACTCACAAAGTTACACGTTTCTCTTCAGTGATCAGTTTGTTAACACAGTTTTCTGGAGATCTGCAATTAGATACTTCATAGCGCAATGAACATTACAGTGACAAAGGAAATATCCAGATGAAAACTAGAAAGAAGCTTTCTTAGAAACTTCTTGGTGATGTGTGAATTCATCTCACAGAGTTACACTTATGTTTCGTGGAGCAGTCCATTAACACTGTCTTTGGGGAAACTGAGAAGAGCTTCTTTGGATCACATTGAGGCCTACGCTGATAAAGGAAATTTCATCCGTTCAAAACGTGAAAGAAGCTTTCTGAGAAACTTCTTTCTGATCTGTGAGTTCATCTCACAGAGTTACAATCTCTGCCTCAAGAAGCAGTTTGCTAACACTCTTTTCGCGGAATCTGCAAAGTGATATTTGGGAGCCTATGGGGGCCCATGGTGATAAAGGAAATATCCTCACATAATAACTAAAGAGAAGCTTTCTGAGAAACTGCATTACCATGTGTGAATGCAACTCACAAAGTTACACGTTTCTCTTCAGTTATCAGTTTGTTAGCACAGTTTTCTGGAAATCTGCAATTAGATACTTCATAGCGCAATGAACATTACAGTGACAAAGGAAATATCCACAGTGAAAACTAGAAGGAAGCTTTCTTAGAAACTTCTTGTTGATGTGTGAATTCATCTCACAGAGTTACACTTATGTTTCGTGGAACAGTCCATTAACACTGTCTTTGGGGAAACTGAGAAGGGCTTCTTTGAACCACATTGAGGCCTACACTGATAAAGGAAATTTCATCCGTTCAAAACGTGAAAGAAGCTTTCTGAGAAACTTCTTTCTGATCTGTGAGTTCATCTCACAGAGTTACAATCTCTGCCTCAAGAAGCAGTTTGCTAACACTCTTTTCGTGGAATCTGCAAAGTGATATTTGGCAGCCTATTGGGGCCCATGGTGATAAAGGCAATATCCTCACATAATAACTAAAGAGAAGCATTCTGAGAAACTGCATTGCCATGTGTGAATGCAACTCACAGAGTTACACGTTTCTCTTCAGTGATCAGTTTGTTAGCATAGTTTTCTGGAGATCTGCAATTAGATACTTCATAGCGCAATGAAGGAAATATCCAGAGATGAAAACTAGAAAGAAGCTTTCATAGAAACTTCTTGGTGATGTGTGAATTCATCTCACAGAGTTACACTTATGTTTCGTGGAGCAGTCCATTAACACTGTCTTTGGGGAAACTGAGAAGGGCTTCTTTGGATCACATTGAGGCCTACGCTGATAAAGGAAATTTCATCCGTTCAAAACGTGAAAGAAGCTTTCTGAGAAACTTCTTTCTGATCTGTGAGTTCATCTCACAGAGTTACAACCTCTGCCTCAAGAAGAAGTTTGCTAACACTCTTCTCGTCTAATCTGCAAAGTGATATTTGGGAGCCTATAGGGGCCCATGGTGATAAAGGAAATATCCTCACATAATAACTAAAGAGAAGCTTTCTGAGAAACTGCATTACCATGTGTGAATGCAACTCACAAAGTTACACGCTTCTCTTCAGTGATCAGTTTGTTAGCACAGTTTTCTGGAGATCTGCAATTAGATACTTCATAGCGCAATGAACATTACAGTGACAAAGGAAATATCCAGATGAAAACTAGAAAGAAGCTTTCTTAGAAACTTCTTGGTGATGTGTGAATTCATCTCACAGAGTTACACTTATGTTTCGTGGAACAGTCCATTAACACTGTCTTTGGGGAAACTGAGAAGGGCTTCTTTGGACCACATTGAGGCCTACGCTGATAAAGGAAATTTCATCCGTTCAAAACGTGAAAGAAGCTTTCTGAGAAACTTCTTTCTGATCTGTGAGTTCATCTCACAGAGTTACAACCTCTGCCTCAAGAAGCAGTTTGCTAACACTCTTTTCGTGGAATCTGCAAAGTGATATTTGGGAGCCTATAGGGGCCCATGGTGATAAAGGAAATATCCTCACATAATAACTAAAGAGAAGCTTTCTGAGAAACTGCACTGCCATGTGTGAATGCAACTCACAGAGTTACGCCATTGTTTTTTGCAGCCGTTTCTTAGGACTGTTTCCGTGGATTCCGAGAAGTGATATTTCAGATAGCTTTGAAGAATAGAAGGAAAAAGAAATATCCTCCAAGAGAAAGCAGAACCAAGCTTTCTGAGAAACTGCTTTGTGATATGTGAATTCATTTCACAGTGTTCTATCACCCTTTCTCGGGGGAGTTTCCTAGCACTCATATGAGGAATCTCAGATGTGATGTCTTGGATATCGTTGAATCGCATGCTGAATAAGGAACTATCCTCAGAGAAACCTGCAGAGAAGCCTTCTCAGAAACTTCTTTGTTGTGGGTGATTTCAGCCCACAGATGTCCATCATTGTTTCCACTGAGAAACTTGCTAGGAGAGTTTTCGCAGAATCTGCAATAGGACACACGGTGGCGCTCCAAGACCACAAATAACTTCGTCTTACTAAAGAAAGAAGCTTTCTGAGAAACCGCTTGTGATGTGTGAATTCAACTCACTAAGTTGCAGCTGTATTTCGTGGGGCCGTGGCCTAGCCCTATTTGTGTGGAATCTGAGAACAGATATTCCCGAACCCTTTGAAAACAATGGGGCCAAGGGAAACATCTTCCAATAAAAATGAGAAAGAAGCTTACTGAGAAACTTCTTTCTGATCTGTGAGTTCATCTCACAGAGTTACATCTCTGCCTCAAGAAGCAGTTTGCTAACACTCTTTTCGTGGAATCTGCAAAGTGATATTTGGCAGCCTACTGGGGCCCATGTGATAAAGGAAATATCCTCACATAATAACTAAAGAGAAGCATTCTGAGAAACTGCATTGCCATGTGTGAATGCAACTCACAGAGTTACACGTTTCTCTTCAGTGATCAGTTTGTTAGCATAGCTTTCTGGAGATCTGCAATTAGATACTTCACAGCGCAATGAACATTACAGTGACAAAGGAAATATCCTGAGATGAAAACTAGAAAGAAGCTTTCATAGAAACTTCTTGGTGATGTGTGAATTCATCTCACAGAGTTACACTTATGTTTCGTGGAGCAGTCTATTAACACTGTCTTTGGGGAAACTGAGAAGGGCTTCTTTGGATCACATTGAGGCCTACGCTGATAAAGGAAATTTCATCCGTTCAAAACGTGAAAGAAGCTTTCTGAGAAACTTCTTTCTGATCTGTGAGTTCCTCTCACAGAGATACAACCTCTGCCTCAAGAAGAAGTTTGCTAACACTCTTCTCGTCTAATCTGCAAAGTGATATTTGGGAGCCTATAGGGGCCCATGGTGATAAAGGAAATGTCCTCACATAATAACTAAAGAGAAGCTTTCTGAGAAACTGCATTACCATGTGTGAATGCAACTCACAAAGTTACACGTTTCTCTTCAGTGATCAGTTTGTTAACACAGTTTTCTGGAGATCTGCAATTAGATACTTCATAGCGCAATGAACATTACAGTGACAAAGGAAATATCCAGAGATGAAAACTAGAAAGAAGCTTTCATAGAAACTTCTTGGTGATGTGTGAATTCATCTCACAGAGTTACACTTATGTTTCGTGGAGCAGTCCATTAACACTGTCTTTGGGGAAACTGAGAAGGGCTTCTTTGGATCACATTGAGGCCTACGCTGATAAAGGAAATTTCATCCGTTCAAAACGTGAAAGAAGCTTTCTGAGAAACTTCTTTCTGATCTGTGAGTTCATCTCACAGAGTTACAATCTCTGCCTCAAGAAGCAGTTTGCTAACACTCTTTTCGTGGAATCTGCAAAGTGATATTTGGGAGCCTATAGGGGCCCATGGTGATAAAGGAAATATCCTCACATAATAACTAAAGAGAAGCTTTCTGAGAAACTGCATTACCATGTGTGAATGCAACTCACAAAGTTACACGTTTCTCTTCAGTTATCAGTTTGTTAGCAAGTTTTCTGGAATCTGCAATTAGATACTTCATAGCGCAATGAACATTACAGTGACAAAGGAAATATCCTGAGATGAAAACTAGAAAGAAGCTTTCATAGAAACTTCTTGGTGATGTGTGAATTCATCTCACAGAGTTACACTTATGTTTCGTGGAGCAGTCTATTAACACTGTCTTTGGGGAAACTGAGAAGGGCTTCTTTGGATCACATTGAGGCCTACGCTGATAAAGGAATTTCATCCGTTCAAAACGTGAAAGAAGCTTTCTGAGAAACTTCTTTCTGATCTGTGAGTTCCTCTCACAGAGATACAACCTCTGCCTCAAGAAGAAGTTTGCTAACACTCTTCTCGTCTAATCTGCAAAGTGATATTTGGGAGCCTATAGGGGCCCATGGTGATAAAGGAAATGTCCTCACATAATAACTAAAGAGAAGCTTTCTGAGAAACTGCATTTCCATGTGTGAATGCAACTCACAGAGTTACACGTTTCTCTTCAGTGATCAGTTTGTTAGCACAGTTTTCTGGAGATCTGCAATTAGATACTTCATAGCGCAATGAACATTACAGTGACAAAGGAAATATCCAGATGAAAACTAGAAAGAAGCTTTCTTAGAAACTTCTTGGTGATGTGTGAATTCATCTCACAGAGTTACACTTATGTTTCGTGGGAGCAGTCCATTAACACTGTCTTTGGGGAAACTGAGAAGGGCTTCTTTGGACCACATTGAGGCCTACGCTGATAAAGGAAATTCATCATCCGTTCAAAACGTGAAAGAAGCTTTCTGAGAAACTTCTTTCTGATCTGTGAGTTCATCTCACAGAGTTACAACCTCTGCCTCAAGAAGCAGTTTGCTAACACTCTTTTCGTGGAATCTGCAAAGTGATATTTGGGAGCCTATAGGGGCCCATGGTGATAAAGGAAATATCCTCACATAATAACTAAAGAGAAGCTTTCTGAGAAACTGCATTGCCATGTGTGAATGCAACTCACAGAGTTACCCATTGTTTTTTGCAGCCGTTTCTTAGGACTGTTTCCGTGGATTCCGAGAAGTGATATTTCAGATAGCTTTGAAGAATAGACGGAAAAAGAAATATCCTCCAAGAGAAAGCAGAACCAAGCTTTCTGAGAAACTGCTTTGTGATATGTGAATTCATTTCACAGTGTTCTATCACCCTTTCTCGGGGAGTTTTCCTAGCACTCATATGAGGAATCTCAGATGTGATGTCTTGGATATCGTTGAATCGCATGCTGAATAAGGAACTATCCTCAGAGAAACCTGCAGAGAAGCCTTCTCAGAAACTTCTTTGTTGTGGGTGATTTCAGCCCACAGATGTCCATCATTGTTTCCACTGAGAAACTTGCTAGGAGAGTTTTCGCAGAATCTGCAATAGGACACACGGTGGCGCTCCAAGACCACAAATAACTTCGTCTTACTAAAGAAAGAAGCTTTCTGAGAAACCGCTTTGTGATGTGTGAATTCAACTCACTAAGTTGCAGCTGTATTTCGTGGGGCCGTGGCCTAGCCCTATTTGTGTGGAATCTGAGAACAGATATTCCCGAACCCTTTGAAAACAATGGGGCCAAGGGAAACATCTTCCAATAAAAATGAGAAGAAGCTTACTGAGAAACTTCTTTCTGATCTGTGAGTTCATCTCACAGAGTTACAATCTCTGCCTCAAGAAGCAGTTTGCTAACACTCTTTTCGTGGAATCTGCAAAGTGATATTTGGCAGCCTATTGGGGCCCATGGTGATAAAGGAAATATCCTCACATAATAACTAAAGAGAAGCTTTCTGAGAAACTGCATTGCCATGTGTGAATGCAACTCACAGAGTTACACGTTTCTCTTCAGTGATCAGTTTGTTAACAGTTTTCTGGAGATCTGCAATTAGATACTTCATAGCGCAATGAACATTACAGTGACAAAGGAAATATCCAGATGAAAACTAGAAAGAAGCTTTCTTAGAAACTTCTTGGTGATGTGTGAATTCATCTCACAGAGTTACACTTATGTTTCGTGGAGCAGTCCATTAACACTGTCTTTGGGGAAACTGAGAAGGGCTTCTTTGGATCACATTGAGGCCTACGCTGATAAAGGAAATTTCATCCGTTCAAACGTGAAAGAAGCTTTCTGAGAAACTTCTTTCTGATCTGTGAGTTCATCTCACAGAGTTACAACCTCTGCCTCAAGAAGAAGTTTGCTAACACTCTTCTCGTCTAATCTGCAAAGTGATATTTGGGAGCCTATAGGGGCCCATGGTGATAAAGGAAATATCCTCACATAATAACTAAAGAGAAGCTTTCTGAGAAACTGCATTACCATGTGTGAATGCAACTCACAAAGTTACACGTTTCTCTTCAGTGATCAGTTTGTTAGCACAGTTTTCTGGAAATCTGCAATTAGATACTTCATAGCGCAATGAACATTACAGTGACAAAGGAAATATCCACAGTGAAAACTAGAAGAAGCTTTCTTAGAAACTTCTTGTTGATGTGTGAATTCATCTCACAGAGTTACACTTATGTTTCGTGAAGCAGTCCATTAACACTGTCTTTGGGAACTGAGAAGGGCTCTTTGGACCACATTGAGGCCTACGCTGATAAAGGAAATTTCATCCGTTCAAAACGTGAAAGAAGCTTTCTGAGAAACTTCTTTCTGATCTGTGAGTTCATCTCACAGAGTTACAATCTCTGCCTCAAGAAGACAGTTTGCTAACACTCTTTCGTCGGAATCTGCAAAGTGATATTTGGGAGCCTATGGGGGCCCATGGTGATAAAGGAAATATCCTCACATAATAACTAAAGAGAAGCTTTCTGAGAAACTTGCATTACCATGTGTGAATGCAACTCCAGAGTTACCGTTTCTCTTCAGTGATCAGTTTGTTAGCACAGTTTTCTGGAGATCTGCAATTAGATACTTCATAGCGCAATGAACATTACAGTGACAAAGGAAATATCACAGATGAAAACTAGAAAGAAGCTTTCTTAGAAACTTCTTGTTGATGTGTGAATTCATCTCACAGAGTTACACTTATGTTTCGTGGAAGCAGTCCATTAACACTGTCTTTGGGGAAACTGAGAAGGGCTTCTTTGGACTCACATTGAGGCCTACGCTGATAAAGGAAATTTCATCCGTTCAAAACGTGAAGAAGCTTTCTGAGAAACTTCTTTCTGATCTGTGAGTTCATCTCACAGAGTTACAATCTCTGCCTCAAGAAGCAGTTTGCTAACACTCTTTTCGTCGGAATCTGCAAAGTGATATTTGGGAGCCTATAGGGGCCCATGGTGATAAGGAATATCCTCACATAATAACTAAAGAGAAGCTTTCTGAGAAACTGCATTACCATGTGTGAATGCAACTCACAAAGTTACACGTTTCTCTTCAGTTATCAGTTTGTTAGCACAGTTTTCTGGAAATCTGCAAGTAGATACTTCATAGCGCAATGAACATTACAGTGACAAAGGAAATATCCACAGTGAAAACTAGAAAGGAAGCTTTCTTAGAAACTTCTTGTTGATGTGTGAATTCATCTCACAGAGTTACACTTATGTTTCGTGGACAGTCCATTAAACACTGTCTTTGGGGAAACTGAGAAGGGCTTCTTTGGACCACATTGAGGCCTACGCTGATAAAGGAAATTTCATCCGTTCAAAACGTGAAAAGAAGCTTTCTGAGAAACTTCTTCTGATCTGTGAGTTCATCTCACAGAGTTACAACCTCTGCCTCAAGAAGAAGTTTGCTAAACACTCTTCTCGTCTAATCTGCAAAGTGATATTTGGGAGCCTATAGGGGCCCATGGTGATAAAGGAAATATCCTCACATAATAACTAAAGAGAAGCTTTCTGAGAAACTGCATTACCATGTGTGAATGCAACTCACAAAGTTACACGTTTCTCTTCAGTGATCAGTTTGTTAGCACAGTTTTCTGGAATCTGCAATTAGATACTTCATAGCGCAATGAACATTACAGTGACAAAGGAAATATCCACAGATGAAACTAGAAGAAGCTTCTTAGAAACTTCTTGTTGATGTGTGAATTCATCTCACAGAGTTACACTTATGTTTCGTGGAACAGTCCATTAACACTGTCTTTGGGGAAACTGAGAAGGGCTTCTTTGGACCACATTGAGGCCTACGCTGATAAAGGAAATTTCATCCGTTCAAAACGTGAAAGAAGCTTTCTGAGAAACTTCTTTCTGATCTGTGAGTTCATCTCACAGAGTTACAACCTCTGCCTCAAGAAGAAGTTTGCTAACACTCTTCTCGTCTAATCTGCAAAGTGATATTTGGGAGCCTATAGGGGCCCATGGTGATAAAGGAAATGTCCTCACATAATAACTAAAGAGAGCTTTCTGAGAAACTGCATTACCATGTGTGAATGCAACTCACAGAGTTACACGTTTCTCTTCAGTGATCAGTTTGTTAGCACAGTTTTCTGGAGATCTGCAATTAGATAACTTCATAGCGCAATGAACATTACAGTGACAAAGGAAATATCCGATGAAAACTAGAAAGAAGCTTTCTTAGAAACTTCTTGGTGATGTGTGAATTCATCTCACAGAGTTACACTTATGTTTCGTGGAACAGTCCATTAACACTGTCTTTGGGGAAACTGAGAAGGGCTTCTTTGGACACATTGAGGCCTACGCTGATAAAGGAAATTTCATCCGTTCAAAACGTGAAAGAAGCTTTCTGAGAAACTTCTTTCTGATCTGTGAGTTCATCTCACAGAGTTACAACCCTGCCTCAAGAAGCAGTTTGCTAACACTCTTTTCGTGGAATCTGCAAAGTGATATTTGGGAGCCTATAGGGGCCCATGGTGATAAAGGAAATATCCTCACATAATAACTAAAGAGAAGCTTTCTGAGAAACTGCATGCCATGTGTGAATGCAACTCACAGAGTTACGCCATTGTTTTTTGCAGCCGTTTCTTAGGACTGTTTCCGTGGATTCCGAGAAGTGATATTTCAGATAGCTTTGAAGAATAGAAGGAAAAGAAATATCCTCCAAGAGAAAGCAGAACCAAGCTTTCTGAGAAACTGCTTTGTGATATGTGAATTCATTTCACAGTGTTCTATCACCCTTTCTCGGGGGAGTTTCCTAGCACTCATATGAGGAATCTCAGATGTGATGTCTTGGATATCGTTGAATCGCATGCTGAATAAGGAACTATCCTCAGAGAAACCTGCAGAGAAGCCTTCTCAGAAACTTCTTTGTTGTGGGTGATTTCAGCCCACAGATGTCCATCATTGTTTCCACTGAGAAACTTGCTAGGAGAGTTTTCGCAGAATCTGCAATAGGACACACGGTGGCGCTCCAAGACCACAAATAACTTCGTCTTAAAAAGAAAGAAGCTTTCTGAGAAACCGCTTTGTGATGTGTGAATTCAACTCACTAAGTTGCAGCTGTATTTCGTGGGGCCGTGGCCTAGCCCTATTTGTGTGGAATCTGAGAACAGATATTCCCGAACCCTTTGAAAACAATGGGGCCAAGGGAAACATCTTCCAATAAAAATGAGAAAGAAGCTTACTGAGAAACTTCTTTCTGATCTGTGAGTTCATCTCACAGAGTTACAATCTCTGCCTCAAGAAGCAGTTTGCTAACACTCTTTTCGTGGAATCTGCAAAGTGATATTTGGCAGCCTATATGGGGCCCATGGTGATAAAGGAAATATCCTCACATAATAACTAAAGAGAAGCATTCTGAGAAACTGCATTGCCATGTGTGAATGCAACTCACAGAGTTACACGTTTCTCTTCAGTGATCAGTTTGTTAGCATAGCTTTTCTGGAGATCTGCAATTAGATACTTCATAGCGCAATGAACATTACAGTGACAAAGGAATATCCTGAGATGAAAACTAGAAAGAAGCTTTCATAGAAACTTCTTGGTGATGTGTGAATTCATCTCACAGAGTTACACTTATGTTTCGTGGAGCAGTCTATTAACACTGTCTTTGGGAAACTGAGAAGGGCTTCTTTGGATCACATTGAGGCCTACGCTGATAAAGGAAATTTCATCCGTTCAAAACGTGAAGAAGCTTTCTGAGAAACTTCTTTCTGATCTGTGAGTTCATCTCACAGAGATTACAATCCTCTGCCTCAAGAAGCAGTTTGCTAACACTCTTTTCGTCGAATCTGCAAAGTGATATTGGGAGCCTATAGGGGCCCATGGTGATAAAGGAAATATCCTCACATAATAACTAAAGAGAAGCTTTCTGAGAAACTGCATTACCATGTGTGAATGCAACTCACAAAGTTACACGTTCTCTTCAGTTATCAGTTTGTTAGCACAGTTTTCTGGAAATCTGCAATTAGATACTTCATAGCGCAATGAACATTACAGTGACAAAGGAAATATCCAGAGATGAAAACTAGAAAGAAGCTTTCATAGAAACTTCTTGGTGATGTGTGAATTCATCTCACAGAGTTACACTTATGTTTCGTGGAGCAGTCCATTAACACTGTCTTTGGGGAAACTGAGAAGGGCTTCTTTGGATCACATTGAGGCCTACGCTGATAAAGGAAATTTCATCCGTTCAAAACGTGAAAGAAGCTTTCTGAGAAACTTCTTTCCTGATCTGTGAGTTCATCTCACAGAGATTACAACCTCTGCCTCAAGAAGAAGTTTGCTAACACTCTTCTCGTCTAATCTGCAAAGTGATATTTGGGAGCCTATAGGGGCCCATGGTGATAAAGGAAATGTCCTCACATAATAACTAAAGAGAAGCTTTCTGAGAAACTGCATTCCATGTGTGAATGCAACTCACAGAGTTACACGTTTCTCTTCAGTGATCAGTTGTTAGCCACAGTTTTCTGGAGATCTGCAATTAGATACTTCATAGCGGCAATGAACATTACAGTGACGAAAGGAAATATCCAGATGAAAACTAGAAAGAAGCTTTCTTGAAACTTCTTGGTGATGTGTGAATTCATCTCACAGAGTTTACACTTATGTTTCGTGGAGCAGTCCATTAACACTGTCTTGGGGAAACTGAGAAGGGCTTCTTTGGATCACATTGAGGCCTACGCTGATAAAGGAAATTTCATCCGTTCAAAACGTGAAAGAAGCTTTCTGAGAAACTTCTTTCTGATCTGTGAGTTCATCTCACAGAGTTACAACCTCTGCCTCAAGAAGCAGTTTGCTAACACTCTTTTCGTGGAATCTGCAAAGTGATATTTGGGAGCCTATAGGGGCCCATGGTGATAAAGGAAATATCCTCACATAATAACTAAAGAGAAGCTTTCTGAGAAACTGCACTGCCATGTGTGAATGCAACTCACAGAGTTACGCCATTGTTTTTTGCAGCCGTTTCTTAGGACTGTTTCCGTGGATTCCGAGAAGTGATATTTCAGATAGCTTTGAAGAATAGAAGGAAAAAGAAATATCCTCCAAGAGAAAGCAAACCAAGCTTTCTGAGAAACTGCTTTGTGATATGTGAATTCATTTCACAGTGTTCTATCACCCTTTCTCGGGGGAGTTTCCTAGCACTCATTGAGGAATCTCAGATGTGATGTCTTGGATATCGTTGAATCGCATGCTGAATAAGGAACTATCCTCAGAGAAACCTGCAGAGAAGCCTTCTCAGAAACTTCTTTGTTGTGGGTTGATTTCAGCCCACAGATGTCCATACATTGTTTCCACTGAGAAACTTGCTAGGAGAGTTTTCGCAGAATCTGCAATAGGACACACGGTGGCGCTCCAAGACCACAAATAACTTCGTCTTACTAAAGAAAGAAGCTTTCTGAGAAACCGCTTTGTGATGTGTGAATTCAACTCACTAAGTTGCAGCTGTATTTCGTGGGGCCGTGGCTAGCCCTATTTGTGTGGAATCTGAGAACAGATATTCCCGAACCCTTTGAAAACAATGGGGCCAAGGGAACATCTTCCAATAAAAATGAGAAAGAAGCTTACTGAGAAACTTCTTTCTGATCTGTGAGTTTCATCTCACAGAGTTACAATCTCTGCCTCAAGAAGCAGTTGCTAACACTCTTTTCGTGGAATCTGCAAAGTGATATTTGGCAGCCTATTGGGGCCCATGGTGATAAAGGAAATATCCTCACATAATACTAAAGAGAAGCATTTCTGAGAAACTGCATTGCCATGTGTGAATGCAACTCACAGAGTTACACGTTTCTCTTCAGTGATCAGTTTGTTAGCATAGCTTTCTGGAGATCTGCAATTAGATACTTCAGAGCGCAATGAACATTACAGTGACAAGGAATATCCTGAGATGAAAACTAGAAAGAAGCTTTATAGAAACTTCTTGGTGATGTGTGAATTCATCTCACAGAGTTACACTTATGTTTCGTGGAGCAGTCCTATTAACACTGTCTTTGGGGAAACTGAGAAGGGCTTCTTTGGATCACATTGAGGCCTACGCTGATAAAGGAAATTTCATCCGTTCAAAACGTGAAAGAAGCTTTCTGAGAAACTTCTTTCTGATCTGTGAGTTCCTCTCACAGAGATACAACCTCTGCCTCAAGAAGAAGTTTGCTAACACTCTTTCTCGTCTAATCTGCAAAGTGATATTTGGGAGCCTATTGGGGCCCATGGTGATAAAGGAAATTTCCTCACATAATAACTAAAGAGAAGCATTCTGAGAAACTGCATTACCATGTGTGAATGCAACTCACAAGTTACACGTTTCTCTTCAGTGATCAGTTTGTTACATAGTTTTCTGGAGATCTGCAATTAGATACTTCTAGCGCAATGAACATTACAGTGACAAAGGAAATATCCAGATGAAAACTAGAAAGAAGCTTTCTTAGAAACTTCTTGGTGATGTGTGAATTCATCTCACAGAGTTACACTTATGTTTCGTGGAGCAGTCCATTAACACTGTCTTTGGGAAACTGAGAAGAGGCTTCTTTGATCACATTGAGGCCTACGCTGATAAAGGAAATTTCATCCGTTCAAAACGTGAAAGAAGCTTTCTGAGAAACTTCTTTCTGATCTGTGAGTTCATCTCACAGAGTTACAATCTCTGCCTCAAGAAGCAGTTTGCTAACACTCTTTCGCGAATCTGCAAAGTGATATTTGGAGCCTATAGGGGCCCATGGTGATAAAGGAAATTCCTCACATAATAACTAAAGAGAAGCTTTCTGAGAAACTGCATTACCATGTGTGAATGCAACTCACAAAGTTACACGTTTCTCTTCAGTGATCAGTTTGTTAGCACAGTTTTCTGGAAATCTGCAATTAGATACTTCATAGCGCAATGAACATTACAGTGACAAAGGAAATATCCACAGTGAAAACTAGAAGGAAGCTTTCTTAGAAACTTCTTGTTGATGTGTGAATTCATCTCACAGAGTTACACTTATGTTCGTGGAAGCAGTCCATTAACACTGTCTTTGGGGAAACTGAGAAGGGCTTCTTTGGAACACATTGAGGCCTACAACTGATAAAGGAAATTTTCATCCGTTCAAAACGTGAAAGAAGCTTTCTGAGAAACTTCTTTCTGATCTGTGAGTTCATCTCACAGAGTTACAATCTCTGCCTCAAGAAGCAGTTTGCTAACACTCTTTTCGTGGAATCTGCAAAAGTGATATTTGGCAGCCTATTAGGGGCCCATGGTGATAAAGGCAATATCCTCACATAATAACTAAAGAGAAGCATTCTGAGAACTGCATTGCCATGTGTGAATGCAACTCACAGAGTTACACGTTTCTCTTCAGTGATCAGTTTGTTAGCATAGTTTTCTGGAGATCTGCAATTAGATACTTCATAGCGCAATGACATTACAGTGACAAAGGAATATCCAGAGATGAAAACTAGAAAGAAGCTTCATAGAAACTTCTTGGTGATGTGTGAATTCATCTCACAGAGTTACACTTATGTTTCGTGGAGCAGTCCATTAACACTGTCTTGGGGAAACTGAGAAGGGCTTCTTTGGATCACATTGAGGCTACGCTGATAAGGAAATTTCATCCGTTCAAAACGTGAAAGAAGCTTTCTGAGAAACTTCTTTCTGATCTGTGAGTTCATCTCACAGAGTTACAATCTCTGCCTCAAGAAGAAGTTTGCTAACACTCTTTCGTTAATCTGCAAAGTGATATTTGGAGCCTATAGGGGCCCATGGTGATAAGGAAATATCCTCACATAATAACTAAAGAGAAGCTTCTGAGAAACTGCATTACCATGTGTGAATGCAACTCACAAGTTACACGTTTCTCTTCAGTGATCAGTTTGTTAGCACAGTTTTCTGGAAATCTGCAATTAGATACTTCATAGCGCAATGAACATTACAGTGACAAAGGAAATATCCACAGTGACAACTAGAAGGAAGCTTTCTTAGAAACTTCTTGTTGATGTGTGAATTCATCTCCCAGAGTTACACTTATGTTTCGTGGAACAGTCCATTAACACTGTCTTTGGGGAAACTGAGAAGGGCTTCTTTGGATCACATTGAGGCCTACGCTGATAAAGGAAATTTCATCCGTTCCAACGTGAAAGAAGCTTTCTGAGAAACTTCTTTCTGATCTGTGAGTTCATCTCACAGAGTTACAACCTCTGCCTCAAGAAGAAGTTTGCTAACACTCTTCTCGTCTAGTCTGCAAAGTGATATTTGGGAGCCTATAGGGGCCCATGGTGATAAAGGAAATGTCCTCACATAATAACTAAAGAGAAGCTTTCTGAGAAACTGCATTCCATGTGTGAATGCAACTCACAGAGTTACACGTTTCTCTTCAGTGATCAGTTTGTTAGCACAGTTTTCTGGAGATCTGCAATTAGATACTTCATAGCGCAATGAACATTACAGTGACAAAGGAAATATCCAGATGAAAACTAGAAAGAAGCTTTCTTAGAAACTTCTTGGTGATGTGTGAATTCATCTCACAGAGTTACACTTATGTTTCGTGGAACAGTCCATTAACACTGTCTTGGGGAAACTGAGAAGGCTTCTTTGGACCACATTGAGGCCTACGCTGATAAAGGAAATTCTTCCGTTCAAAACGTGAAGAAGCTTTCTGAGAAACTTCTTTCTGATCTGTGAGTTCCTCTCACAGAGATACAACCTCTGCCTCAAGAAGAAGTTTGCTAACACTCTTCTCGTCTAATCTGCAAAGTGATATTTGGGAGCCTATAGGGGCCCATGGTGATAAAGGAAATGTCCTCACATAATAACTAAAGAGAAGCTTTCTGAGAAACTGCATTACCATGTGTGAATGCAACTCACAAAGTTACACGTTTCTCTTCAGTGATCAGTTTGTTAACACAGTTTTCTGGAGATCTGCAATTAGATACTTCATAGCGCAATGAACATTACAGTGACAAAGGAAATATCCAGATGAAAACTAGAAAGAAGCTTTCTTAGAAACTTCTTGGTGATGTGTGAATTCATCTCACAGAGTTACACTTATGTTTCGTGGAGCAGTCCATTAACACTGTCTTTGGGGAAACTGAGAAGAGCTTCTTTGGATCACATTGAGGCCTACGCTGATAAAGGAAATTTCATCCGTTCAAAACGTGAAAGAAAGCTTTCTGAGAAACTTCTTTCTGATCTGTGAGTTCATCTCACAGAGTTACAATCTCTGCCTCAAGAAGCAGTTTGCTAACACTCTTTTCGTGGAATCTGCAAAGTGATATTTGGGAGCCTATAGGGGCCCATGGTGATAAAGGAAATATCCTCACATAATAACTAAAGAGAAGCTTTCTGAGAAACTGCATTACATGTGTGAATGCAACTCACAAAGTTACACGTTTCTCTTCAGTGATCAGTTTGTTAGCACAGTTTTCTGGAAATCTGCAATTAGATACTTCATAGCGCAATGAACATTACAGTGACAAAGGAAATATCCAGATGAAAACTAGAAAGAAGCTTTCTTAGAAACTTCTTGGTGATGTGTGAATTCATCTCACAGAGTTACACTTATGTTTCGTGGAGCAGTCCATTAACACTGTCTTTGGGGAAACTGAGAAGGGCTTCTTTGGATCACATTGAGGCCTACGCTGATAAAGGAAATTTCATCCATTCAAAACGTGAAAGAAGCTTTCTGAGAAACTTCTTTCTGATCTGTGAGTTCATCTCACAGAGTTACAACCTCTGCCTCAAGAAGAAGTTTGCTAACACTCTTCTCGTCTAATCTGCAAAGTGATATTTGGGAGCCTATAGGGGCCCATGGTGATAAAGGAAATGTCCTCACATAATAACTAAAGAGAAGCTTTCTGAGAAACTGCATTACCATGTGTGAATGCAACTCACAAAGTTACACGTTTCTCTTCAGTGATCAGTTTGTTAACACAGTTTTCTGGAGATCTGCAATTAGATACTTCATAGCGCAATGAACATTACAGTGACAAAGGAAATATCCAGATGAAAACTAGAAAGAAGCTTTCTTAGAAACTTCTTGGTGATGTGTGAATTCATCTCACAGAGTTACACTTATGTTTCGTGGAACAGTCCATTAACACTGTCTTTGGGGAAACTGAGAAGGGCTTCTTTGGACACATTGAGGCCTACGCTGATAAAGGAAATTTCATCCGTTCAAAACGTGAAAGAAGCTTTCTGAGAAACTTCTTTCTGATCTGTGAGTTCATCTCACAGAGTTACAACCTCTGCCTCAAGAAGCAGTTTGCTAACACTCTTTTCGTGGAATCTGCAAAGTGATATTTGGGAGCCTATAGGGGCCCATGGTGATAAAGGAAATATCCTCACATAATAACTAAGAGAAGCTTTCTGAGAAACTGCACTGCCATGTGTGAATGCAACTCACAGAGTTACGGCCATTGTTTTTGCAGCCGTTTCTTAGGACTGTTTCCGTGGATTCCGAGAAGTGATATTTCAGATAGCTTTGAAGAAATAGAAGGAAAAAGAAATATCCTCCAGAGAAAGCAGAACCAAGCTTTCTGAGAAACTGCTTTGTGATATGTGAATTCATTCACAGTGTTCTATCACCCTTTCTCGGGGGAGTTTCCTAGCACTCATATGAGGAATCTCAGATGTGATGTCTTGGATATCGTTGAATCGCATGCTGAATAAGGAACTATCCTCAGAGAAACCTGCAGAGAAGCCTTCTCAGAAACTTCTTTGTTGTGGGTGATTTCAGCCCACAGATGTCCATCATTGTTTCCACTGAGAAACTTGCTAGGAGAGTTTTCGCAGAATCTGCAATAGGACACACGGTGGCGCTCCAAGACCACAAATAACTTCGTCTTACTAAAGAAAGAAGCTTTCTGAGAAACCGCTTTGTGATGTGTGAATTCAACTCACTAAGTTGCAGCTGTATTTCGTGGGGCCGTGGCCTAGCCCTATTTGTGTGGAATCTGAGAACAGATATTCCCGAACCCTTTGAAAACAATGGGGCCAAGGGAAACATCTTCCAATAAAAATGAGAAAGAAGCTTACTGAGAAACTTCTTTCTGATCTGTGAGTTCATCTCACAGAGTTACAATCTCTGCCTCAAGAAGCAGTTTGCTAACACTCTTTTCGTGGAATCTGCAAAGTGATATTTGGCAGCCTATTGGGGCCCATGGTGATAAAGGAAATATCCTCACATAATAACTAAAGAGAAGCATTCTGAGAAACTGCATTGCCATGTGTGAATGCAACTCACAGAGTTACACGTTTCTCTTCAGTGATCAGTTTGTTAGCATAGCTTTCTGGAGATCTGCAATTAGATACTTCATAGCGCAATGAACATTACAGTGACAAAGGAAATATCCTGAGATGAAAACTAGAAAGAAGCTTTCATAGAAACTTCTTGGTGATGTGTGAATTCATCTCACAGAGTTACACTTATGTTTCGTGGAGCAGTCCATTAACACTGTCTTTGGGGAAACTGAGAAGGGCTTCTTTGGATCACATTGAGGCCTACGCTGATAAAGGAAATTTCATCCATTCAAAACGTGAAAGAAGCTTTCTGAGAAACTTCTTTCTGATCTGTGAGTTCATCTCACAGAGTTACAATCTCTGCCTCAAGAAGCAGTTTGCTAACACTCTTTCGTCGGAATCTGCAAAGTGATATTTGGCAGCCTATTGGGGCCCATGGTGATAAAGGAAATATCCTCACATAATAACTAAAGAGAAGCATTCTGAGAAACTGCATTGCCATGTGTGAATGCAACTCACAGAGATTACACGTTTCTCTTCAGTGATCAGTTTGTTAGCATAGCTTTTCTGGAGATCTGCAATTAGATACTTCACAGCGCAATGAACATTACAGTGACAAAGGAAATATCCTGAGATGAAAACTAGAAAGAAGCTTTCATTAGAAACTTCTTGGTGATGTGTGAATTCATCTCACAGAGTTACACTTATGTTTCGTGGAGCAGTCTATTAACACTGTCTTTGGGGAAACTGAGAAGGGCTTCTTTGGATCACATTGAGGCCTACGCTGATAAAGGAAATTTCATCCGTTCAAAAACGTGAAAGAAGCTTTCTGAGAAACTTCTTTCTGATCTGTGAGTTCATCTCACAGAGATTACAACCTCTGCCTCAAGAAGAAGTTTGCTAACACTCTTCTCGTCTAATCTGCAAAGTGATATTTGGGAGCCTATAGGGGCCCATGGTGATAAAGGAAATGTCCTCACATAATAACTAAAGAGAAGCTTTCTGAGAAACTGCATTACCATGTGTGAATGCAACTCACAAAGTTACACGTTTCTCTTCAGTGATCAGTTTGTTAACACAGTTTTCTGGAGATCTGCAATTAGATACTTCATAGCGCAATGAACATTACAGTGACAAAGGAAATATCCAGATGAAAAGTAGAAAGAAGCTTTCTTAGAAACTTCTTGTTGATGTGTGAATTCATCTCACAGAGTTACACTTATGTTTCGTGGAGCAGTCCATTAACACTGTCTTTGGGGAAACTGAGAAGAGCTTCTTTGGATCACATTGAGGCCTACGCTGATAAAGGAAATTTCATCCGTTCAAAACGTGAAAGAAGCTTTCTGAGAAACTTCTTTCTGATCTGTGAGTTCATCTCACAGAGTTACAATCTCTGCCTCAAGAAGCAGTTTGCTAACACTCTTTTCGCGGAATCTGCAAAGTGATATTTGGGAGCCTATGGGGCCCATGGTGATAAAGGAAATATCCTCACATAATAACTAAAGAGAAGCTTTCTGAGAAACTGCATTACCATGTGTGAATGCAACTCACAAAGTTACACGTTTCTCTTCAGTTATCAGTTTGTTAGCACAGTTTTCTGGAAATCTGCAATTAGATACTTCATAGCGCAATGAACATTACAGTGACAAAGGAAATATCCACAGATGAAAACTAGAAAGGAAGCTTTCTTAGAAACTTCTTGTTGATGTGTGAATTCATCTCACAGAGTTACACTTATGTTTCGTGGACAGTCCATTAACACTGTCTTTGGGGAAACTGAGAAGGGCTTCTTTGAACCACATTGAGGCCTACACTGATAAAGGAAATCTCATCCGTTCAAAACGTGAAAGAAGCTTTCTGAGAAACTTCTTTCTGATCTGTGAGTTCATCTCACAGAGTTACAATCTCTGCCTCAAGAAGCAGTTTGCTAACACTCTTTTCGTGGAATCTGCAAAGTGATATTTGGCAGCCTATTGGGGCCCATGGTGATAAAGGAAATATCCTCACATAATAACTAAAGAGAAGCATTCTGAGAAACTGCATTGCCATGTGTGAATGCAACTCACAGAGTTACACGTTTCTCTTCAGTGATCAGTTTGTTAGCATAGTTTTCTGGAGATCTGCAATTAGATACTTCATAGCGCAATGACATTAGTGACAAGGAAATATCCAGATGAAAACTAGAAAGAAGCTTTCATTAGAAACTTCTTGGTGATGTGTGAATTCATCTCACAGAGTTACACTTATGTTTCGTGGAGCAGTCCATTAACACTGTCTTTGGGGAAACTGAGAAGGGCTTCTTTGGATCACATTGAGGCCTACGCTGATAAAGGAAATTTCATCCGTTCAAAACGTGAAAGAAGCTTTCTGAGAAACTTCTTTCTGATCTGTGAGTTCATCCCACAGAGTTACAACCTCTGCCTCAAGAAGCAGTTTGCTAACACTCTTCTCGTGGAATCTGCAAAGTGATATTTGGGAGCCTATAGGGGCCCATGGTGATAAGGAAATATCCTCACATAATAACTAAAGAGAAGCTTTCTGAGAAACTGCATTACCATGTGTGAATGCAACTCACAAGTTACACGTTCTCTTCAGTGATCAGTTTGTTAGCACAGTTTTCTGGAAATCTGCAATTAGATACTTCATAGCGCAATGAACATTACAGTGACAAAGGAAATATCCAGATGAAAACTAGAAAGAAGCTTTCTTAGAAACTTCTTGTTGATGTGTGAATTCATCTCACAGAGTTACACTTATGTTTCGTGGAGCAGTCCATTAACACTGTCTTTGGGGAAACTGAGAAGAGCTTCTTTGGATCACATTGAGGCCTACGCTGATAAAGGAAATTTCATCCGTTCAAACGTGAATGAAGTTTTCTGAGAAACTTCTTTCTGATCTGTGAGTTCATCTCACAGAGTTACAACCTCTGCCTCAAGAAGAAGTTTGCTAACACTCTTCTCGTCTAATCTGCAAAGTGATATTTGGGAGCCTATAGGGGCCCATGGTGATAAAGGAAATGTCCTCACATAATAACGAAAGAGAAGCTTTCTGAGAAACTGCATTACCATGTGTGAATGCAACTCACAAAGTTACACGTTTCTCTTCAGTGATCTGTTTGTTAACACAGTTTTCTGGAGATCTGCAATTAGATACTTCATAGCGCAATGAACATTACAGTGACAAAGGAAATATCCAGATGAAAACTAGAAAGAAGCTTTCTTAGAAACTTCTTGGTGATGTGTGAATTCATCTCACAGAGTTACACTTATGTTTCGTGGAGCAGTCCATTAACACTGTCTTTGGGGAAACTGAGAAGAGCTTCTTTGGATCACATTGAGGCCTACGCTGATAAAGGAAATTTCATCCGTTCAAAACGTGAAAGAAGCTTTCTGAGAAACTTCTTTCTGATCTGTGAGTTCATCTCACAGAGTTACAATCTCTGCCTCAAGAAGCAGTTTGCTAACACTCTTTTCGTGGAATCTGCAAAGTGATAATTGGCAGCCTATAGGGGCCCATCGGTGATAAAGGAAATATCCTCACATAATAACTAAAGAGAAGCATTCTGAGAAACTGCATTAGCCATGTGTGAATGCAACTCACAGAGTTACACGTTTCTCTTCAGTGATCAGTTTGTTAGCACTAGTTTTCTGGAGATCTGCAATTAGATACTTCATAGCGCAATGAACATTACAGTGACAAAGGAAATATCCAGAGATGAAAACTAGAAAGAAGCTTTCATTAGAAACTTCTTGGTGATGTGTGAATTCATCTCACAGAGTTACACTTATGTTTCGTGGAGCAGTCCATTAACACTGTCTTTGGGGAAACTGAGAAGGGCTTCTTTGGATCACATTGAGGCCTACGCTGATAAAGGAAATTTCATCCGTTCAAAACGTGAAAGAAGCTTTCTGAGAAACTTCTTTCTGATCTGTGAGTTCATCTCACAGAGTTACAACCTCTGCCTCAAGAAGAAGTTTGCTAACACTCTTCTCGTCTAATCTGCAAAGTGATATTTGGGAGCCTATAGGGGCCCATGGTGATAAAGGAAATGTCCTCACATAATAACTAAAGAGAAGCTTTCTGAGAAACTGCATTACCATGTGTGAATGCAACTCACAGAGTTACACGTTTCTCTTCAGTGATCAGTTTGTTAACACAGTTTTCTGGAGATCTGCAATTAGATACTTCATAGCGCAATGAACATTACAGTGACAAAGGAAATATCCAGATGAAAACTAGAAAGAAGCTTTCTTAGAAACTTCTTGGTGATGTGTGAATTCATCTCACAGAGTTACACTTATGTTTCGTGGAGCAGTCCATTAACACTGTCTTTGGGGAAACTGAGAAGAGCTTCTTTGGATCACATTGAGGCCTACGCTGATAAAGGAAATCTCATCCGTTCAAACGTGAAAGAAGCTTTCTGAGAAACTTCTTTCTGATCTGTGAGTTCATCTCACAGAGTTACAATCCTCTGCCTCAAGAAGCAGTTTGCTAACACTCTTCTCGTGGAATCTGCAAAGTGATATTTGGGAGCCTATAGGGGCCCATGGTGATAAAGGAAATGTCCTCACATAATAACTAAAGAGAAGCTTTCTGAGAAACTGCATTACCATGTGTGAATGCAACTCACAAAGTTACACGTTTCTCTTCAGTGATCAGTTTGTTAGCACAGTTTTCTGGAATCTGCAATTAGATACTTCATAGCGCAATGAACATTACAGTGACAAAGGAAATATCCACAGTGAAAACTAGAAGGAAGCTTTCTTAGAAACTTCTTGTTGATGTGTGAATTCATCTCACAGAGTTACACTTATGTTTCGTGGAACAGTCCATTAACACTGTCTTTGGGGAAACTGAGAAGAGGCTTCTTTGGACTCACATTGAGGCCTACGCTGATAAAGGAAATTTCATCCGTTCCAAACGTGAAAGAAGCTTTCTGAGAAACTTCTTTCTGATCTGTGAGTTCATCTCACAGAGTTACAACCTCTGCCTCAAGAAGCAGTTTGCTAACACTCTTTTCGTGGAATCTGCAAAGTGATATTTGGGAGCCTATAGGGGCCCATGGTGATAAAGGAAATGTCCTCACATAATAACTAAAGAGAAGCTTTCTGAGAAACTGCATTTCCATGTGTGAATGCAACTCACAGAGTTACACGTTTCTCTTCAGTGATCAGTTTGTTAGCACAGTTTTCTGGAGATCTGCAATTAGATACTTCATAGCGCAATGAACATTACAGTGACAAAGGAAATATCCAGATGAAAACTAGAAAGAAGCTTTCTTAGAAACTTCTTGGTGATGTGTGAATTCATCTCACAGAGTTACACTTATGTTTCGTGGAACAGTCCATTAACACTGTCTTTGGGGAAACTGAGAAGGGCTTCTTTGGATCCACATTGAGGCCTACGCTGATAAAGGAAATTTCATCCGTTCAAAACGTGAAAGAAGCTTTCTGAGAAACTTCTTTCTGATCTGTGAGTTCATCTCACAGAGTTACAATCTCTGCCTCAAGAAGCAGTTTGCTAACACTCTTTTCGTGGAATCTGCAAAGTGATATTTGGGAGCCTATAGGGGCCCATGGTGATAAAGGAAATATCCTCACATAATAACTAAAGAGAAGCTTTCTGAGAAACTGCATTACCATGTGTGAATGCAACTCACAAAGTTACACGTTTCTCTTCAGTTATCAGTTTGTTAGCACAGTTTTCTGGAAATCTGCAATTAGATACTTCATAGCGCAATGAACATTACAGTGACAAAGGAAATATCCTGAGATGAAAACTAGAAAGAAGCTTTCATAGAAACTTCTTGGTGATGTGTGAATTCATCTCACAGAGTTACACTTATGTTTCGTGGAGCAGTCTATTAACACTGTCTTTGGGGAAACTGAGAAGGGCTTCTTTGGATCACATTGAGGCCTACGCTGATAAAGGAAATTTCATCCGTTCAAAACGTGAAAGAAGCTTTCTGAGAAACTTCTTTCTGATCTGTGAGTTCATCTCACAGAGTTACAACCTCTGCCTCAAGAAGAAGTTTGCTAACACTCTTCTCGTCTAATCTGCAAAGTGATATTTGGGAGCCTATAGGGGCCCATGGTGATAAAGGAAATGTCCTCACATAATAACTAAAGAGAAGCTTTCTGAGAAACTGCATTTCCATGTGTGAATGCAACTCACAGAGTTACACGTTTCTCTTCAGTGATCAGTTTGTTAGCACAGTTTTCTGGAGATCTGCAATTAGATACTTCATAGCGCAATGAACATTACAGTGACAAAGGAAATATCCAGATGAAAACTAGAAAGAAGCTTTCTTAGAAACTTCTTGGTGATGTGTGAATTCATCTCACAGAGTTACACTTATGTTTCGTGGAACAGTCCATTAACACTGTCTTTGGGGAAACTGAGAAGGGCTTCTTTGGACCACATTGAGGCCTACGCTGATAAAGGAAATTTCATCCGTTCAAAACGTGAAAGAAGCTTTCTGAGAAACTTCTTTCTGATCTGTGAGTTCATCTCACAGAGTTACAACCTCTGCCTCAAGAAGCAGTTTGCTAACACTCTTTTCGTGGAATCTGCAAAGTGATATTTGGGAGCCTATAGGGGCCCATGGTGATAAAGGAAATATCCTCACATAATAACTAAAGAGAAGCTTTCTGAGAAACTGCACTGCCATGTGTGAATGCAACTCACAGAGTTACGCCATTGTTTTTGCAGCCGTTTCTTAGGACTGTTTCCGTGGATTCCGAGAAGTGATATTTCAGATAGCTTTGAAGAATAGAAGGAAAAAGAAATATCCTCCAAGAGAAAGCAGAACCAAGCTTTCTGAGAAACTGCTTTGTGATATGTGAATTCATTTCACAGTGTTCTATCACCCTTTCTCGGGGGAGTTTCCTAGCACTCATATGAGGAATCTCAGATGTGATGTCTTGGATATCGTTGAATCGCATGCTGAATAAGGAACTATCCTCAGAGAAACCTGCAGAGAAGCCTTCTCAGAAACTTCTTTGTTGTGGGTGATTTCAGCCCACAGATGTCCATCATTGTTTCCACTGAGAAACTTGCTAGGAGAGTTTTCGCAGAATCTGCAATAGGACACACGGTGGCGCTCCAAGACCACAAATAACTTCGTCTTACTAAAGAAAGAAGCTTTCTGAGAAACCGCTTTGTGATGTGTGAATTCAACTCACTAAGTTGCAGCTGTATTTCGTGGGGCCGTGGCCTAGCCCTATTTGTGTGGAATCTGAGAACAGATATTCCCGAACCCTTTGAAAACAATGGGGCCAAGGGAAACATCTTCCAATAAAAATGAGAAAGAAGCTTACTGAGAAACTTCTTTCTGATCTGTGAGTTCATCTCACAGAGTTACAATCTCTGCCTCAAGAAGCAGTTTGCTAACACTCTTTTCGTGGAATCTGCAAAGTGATATTTGGGAGCCTATAGGGGCCCATGGTGATAAAGGAAATGTCCTCACATAATAACTAAAGAGAAGCTTTCTGAGAAACTGCATTACCATGTGTGAATGCAACTCACAAAGTTACACGTTTCTCTTCAGTGATCAGTTTGTTAACACAGTTTTCTGGAGATCTGCAATTAGATACTTCATAGCGCAATGAACATTACAGTGACAAAGGAAATATCCAGATGAAAAGTAGAAAGAAGCTTTCTTAGAAACTTCTTGTGATGTGTGAATTCATCTCACAGAGTTACACTTATGTTTCGTGGAGCAGTCCATTAACACTGTCTTTGGGGAAACTGAGAAGAGCTTCTTTGGATCACATTGAGGCCTACGCTGATAAAGGAAATTTCATCCGTTCAAAACGTGAAAGAAGCTTTCTGAGAAACTTCTTTCTGATCTGTGAGTTCATCTCACAGAGTTACAATCTCTGCCTCAAGAAGCAGTTTGCTAACACTCTTTTCGTCGGAATCTGCAAAGTGATATTTGGGAGCCTATGGGGGCCCATGGTGATAAAGGAAATATCCTCACATAATAACTAAAGAGAAGCTTTCTGAGAAACTGCATTACCATGTGTGAATGCAACTCACAAAGTTACACGTTTCTCTTCAGTTATCAGTTTGTTAGCACAGTTTTCTGGAAATCTGCAATTAGATACTTCATAGCGCAATGAACATTACAGTGACAAAGGAAATATCCACAGTGAAAACTAGAAGGAAGCTTTCTTAGAAACTTCTTGTTGATGTGTGAATTCATCTCACAGAGTTACACTTATGTTTCGTGGAGCAGTCCATTAACACTGTCTTTGGGGAAACTGAGAAGGGCTTCTTTGGATCACATTGAGGCCTACGCTGATAAAGGAAATTTCATCCGTTCAAAACGTGAAAGAAGCTTTCTGAGAAACTTCTTTCTGATCTGTGAGTTCATCTCACAGAGTTACAACCTCTGCCTCAAGAAGAAGTTTGCTAACACTCTTCTCGTCTAATCTGCAAAGTGATATTTGGGAGCCTATAGGGGCCCATGGTGATAAAGGAAATGTCCTCACATAATAACTAAAGAGAAGCTTTCTGAGAAACTGCATTACCATGTGTGAATGCAACTCACAAAGTTACACGTTTCTCTTCAGTGATCAGTTTGTTAACACAGTTTTCTGGAGATCTGCAATTAGATACTTCATAGCGCAATGAACATTACAGTGACAAAGGAAATATCCAGATGAAAACTAGAAAGAAGCTTTCTTAGAAACTTCTTGGTGATGTGTGAATTCATCTCACAGAGTTACACTTATGTTTCGTGGAGCAGTCCATTAACACTGTCTTTGGGGAAACTGAGAAGAGCTTCTTTGGATCACATTGAGGCCTACGCTGATAAAGGAAATCTCATCCGTTCAAAACGTGAAAGAAGCTTTCTGAGAAACTTCTTTCTGTTCTGTGAGTTCATCTCACAGAGTTACAATCTCTGCCTCAAGAAGCAGTTTGCTAACACTCTTTTCGTGGAATCTGCAAAGTGATATTTGGGAGCCTATAGGGGCCCATGGTGTTAAAGGAAATGTCCTCACATAATAACTAAAGAGAAGCTTTCTGACAAACTGCATTACCATGTGTGAATGCAACTCACAGAGTTACACGTTTCTCTTCAGTGATCAGTTTGTTAGCACAGTTTTCTGGAAATCTGCATTAGATAATTCATAGCGCAATGAACATTACAGTGACAAAGGAAATATCCACAGTGACAACTAGAAGGAAGCTTTCTTAGAAACTTCTTGTTGATGTGTGAATTCATCTCCCAGAGTTACACTTATGTTTCGTGGAACAGTCCATTAACACTGTCTTTGGGGAAACTGAGAAGGGCTTCTTTGGACCACATTGAGGCCTACGCTGATAAAGGAAATTTCATCCGTTCCAAACGTGAAAGAAGCTTTCTGAGAAACTTCTTTCTGATCTGTGAGTTCATCTCACAGAGTTACAACCTCTGCCTCAAGAAGAAGTTTGCTAACACTCTTCTCGTCTAGTCTGCAAAGTGATATTTGGGAGCCTATAGGGGCCCATGGTGATAAAGGAAATGTCCTCACATAATAACTAAAGAGAAGCTTTCTGAGAAACTGCATTTCCATGTGTGAATGCAACTCACAGAGTTACACGTTTCTCTTCAGTGATCAGTTTGTTAGCACAGTTTTCTGGAGATCTGCAATTAGATACTTCATAGCGCAATGAACATTACAGTGACAAAGGAAATATCCAGATGAAAACTAGAAAGAAGCTTTCTTAGAAACTTCTTGGTGATGTGTGAATTCATCTCACAGAGTTACACTTATGTTTCGTGGAACAGTCCATTAACACTGTCTTTGGGGAAACTGAGAAGGGCTTCTTTGGACCACATTGAGGCCTACGCTGATAAAGGAAATTTCATTCCGTTCAAAACGTGAAAGAAGCTTTCTGAGAAACTTCTTTCTGATCTGTGAGTTCCTCTCACAGAGATACAACCTCTGCCTCAAGAAGAAGTTTGCTAACACTCTTCTCGTCTAATCTGCAAAGTGATATTTGGGAGCCTATAGGGGCCCATGGTGATAAAGGAAATGTCCTCACATAATAACTAAAGAGAAGCTTTCTGAGAAACTGCATTACCATGTGTGAATGCAACTCACAAAGTTACACGTTTCTCTTCAGTGATCAGTTTGTTAACACAGTTTTCTGGAGATCTGCAATTAGATACTTCATAGCGCAATGAACATTACAGTGACAAAGGAAATATCCAGATGAAAACTAGAAAGAAGCTTTCTTAGAAACTTCTTGGTGATGTGTGAATTCATCTCACAGAGTTACACTTATGTTTCGTGGAGCAGTCCATTAACACTGTCTTTGGGGAAACTGAGAAGAGCTTCTTTGGATCACATTGAGGCCTACGCTGATAAAGGAAATTTCATCCGTTCAAAACGTGAAAGAAGCTTTCTGAGAAACTTCTTTCTGATCTGTGAGTTCATCTCACAGAGTTACAATCTCTGCCTCAAGAAGCAGTTTGCTAACACTCTTTTCGTGGAATCTGCAAAGTGATATTTGGGAGCCTATAGGGGCCCATGGTGATAAAGGAAATATCCTCACATAATAACTAAAGAGAAGCTTTCTGAGAAACTGCATTACCATGTGTGAATGCAACTCACAAAGTTACACGTTTCTCTTCAGTTATCAGTTTGTTAGCACAGTTTTCTGGAAATCTGCAATTAGATACTTCATAGCGCAATGAACATTACAGTGACAAAGGAAATATCCTGAGATGAAAACTAGAAAGAAGCTTTCATAGAAACTTCTTGGTGATGTGTGAATTCATCTCACAGAGTTACACTTATGTTTCGTGGAGCAGTCTATTAACACTGTCTTTGGGGAAACTGAGAAGGGCTTCTTTGGATCACATTGAGGCCTACGCTGATAAAGGAAATTTCATCCGTTCAAAACGTGAAAGAAGCTTTCTGAGAAACTTCTTTCTGATCTGTGAGTTCCTCTCACAGAGATACAACCTCTGCCTCAAGAAGAAGTTTGCTAACACTCTTCTCGTCTAATCTGCAAAGTGATATTTGGGAGCCTATAGGGGCCCATGGTGATAAAGGAAATGTCCTCACATAATAACTAAAGAGAAGCTTTCTGAGAAACTGCATTTCCATGTGTGAATGCAACTCACAGAGTTACACGTTTCTCTTCAGTGATCAGTTTGTTAGCACAGTTTTCTGGAGATCTGCAATTAGATACTTCATAGCGCAATGAACATTACAGTGACAAAGGAAATATCCAGATGAAAACTAGAAAGAAGCTTTCTTAGAAACTTCTTGGTGATGTGTGAATTCATCTCACAGAGTTACACTTATGTTTCGTGGAACAGTCCATTAACACTGTCTTTGGGGAAACTGAGAAGGGCTTCTTTGGACCACATTGAGGCCTACGCTGATAAAGGAAATTTCATCCGTTCAAAACGTGAAAGAAGCTTTCTGAGAAACTTCTTTCTGATCTGTGAGTTCATCTCACAGAGTTACAACCTCTGCCTCAAGAAGCAGTTTGCTAACACTCTTTTCGTGGAATCTGCAAAGTGATATTTGGGAGCCTATAGGGGCCCATGGTGATAAAGGAAATATCCTCACATAATAACTAAAGAGAAGCTTTCTGAGAAACTGCACTGCCATGTGTGAATGCAACTCACAGAGTTACGCCATTGTTTTTTGCAGCCGTTTCTTAGGACTGTTTCCGTGGATTCCGAGAAGTGATATTTCAGATAGCTTTGAAGAATAGAAGGAAAAAGAAATATCCTCCAAGAGAAAGCAGAACCAAGCTTTCTGAGAAACTGCTTTGTGATATGTGAATTCATTTCACAGTGTTCTATCACCCTTTCTCGGGGGAGTTTCCTAGCACTCATATGAGGAATCTCAGATGTGATGTCTTGGATATCGTTGAATCGCATGCTGAATAAGGAACTATCCTCAGAGAAACCTGCAGAGAAGCCTTCTCAGAAACTTCTTTGTTGTGGGTGATTTCAGCCCACAGATGTCCATCATTGTTTCCACTGAGAAACTTGCTAGGAGAGTTTTCGCAGAATCTGCAATAGGACACACGGTGGCGCTCCAAGACCACAAATAACTTCGTCTTACTAAAGAAAGAAGCTTTCTGAGAAACCGCTTTGTGATGTGTGAATTCAACTCACTAAGTTGCAGCTGTATTTCGTGGGGCCGTGGCCTAGCCCTATTTGTGTGGAATCTGAGAACAGATATTCCCGAACCCTTTGAAAACAATGGGGCCAAGGGAAACATCTTCCAATAAAAATGAGAAAGAAGCTTACTGAGAAACTTCTTTCTGATCTGTGAGTTCATCTCACAGAGTTACAATCTCTGCCTCAAGAAGCAGTTTGCTAACACTCTTTTCGTGGAATCTGCAAAGTGATATTTGGGAGCCTATAGGGGCCCATGGTGATAAAGGAAATGTCCTCACATAATAACTAAAGAGAAGCTTTCTGAGAAACTGCATTACCATGTGTGAATGCAACTCACAAAGTTACACGTTTCTCTTCAGTGATCAGTTTGTTAACACAGTTTTCTGGAGATCTGCAATTAGATACTTCATAGCGCAATGAACATTACAGTGACAAAGGAAATATCCAGATGAAAAGTAGAAAGAAGCTTTCTTAGAAACTTCTTGGTGATGTGTGAATTCATCTCACAGAGTTACACTTATGTTTCGTGGAGCAGTCCATTAACACTGTCTTTGGGGAAACTGAGAAGAGCTTCTTTGGATCACATTGAGGCCTACGCTGATAAAGGAAATTTCATCCGTTCAAAACGTGAAAGAAGCTTTCTGAGAAACTTCTTTCTGATCTGTGAGTTCATCTCACAGAGTTACAATCTCTGCCTCAAGAAGCAGTTTGCTAACACTCTTTTCGTCGGAATCTGCAAAGTGATATTTGGGAGCCTATGGGGGCCCATGGTGATAAAGGAAATATCCTCACATAATAACTAAAGAGAAGCTTTCTGAGAAACTGCATTACCATGTGTGAATGCAACTCACAAAGTTACACGTTTCTCTTCAGTTATCAGTTTGTTAGCACAGTTTTCTGGAAATCTGCAATTAGATACTTCATAGCGCAATGAACATTACAGTGACAAAGGAAATATCCACAGTGAAAACTAGAAGGAAGCTTTCTTAGAAACTTCTTGTTGATGTGTGAATTCATCTCACAGAGTTACACTTATGTTTCGTGGAACAGTCCATTAACACTGTCTTTGGGGAAACTGAGAAGGGCTTCTTTGAACCACATTGAGGCCTACACTGATAAAGGAAATTTCATCCGTTCAAAACGTGAAAGAAGCTTTCTGAGAAACTTCTTTCTGATCTGTGAGTTCATCTCACAGAGTTACAATCTCTGCCTCAAGAAGAAGTTTGCTAACACTCTTCTCGTCTAATCTGCAAAGTGATATTTGGGAGCCTATAGGGGCCCATGGTGATAAAGGAAATGTCCTCACATAATAACTAAAGAGAAGCTTTCTGAGAAACTGCATTACCATGTGTGAATGCAACTCACAAAGTTACACGTTTCTCTTCAGTGATCAGTTTGTTAACACAGTTTTCTGGAGATCTGCAATTAGATACTTCATAGCGCAATGAACATTACAGTGACAAAGGAAATATCCAGATGAAAACTAGAAAGAAGCTTTCTTAGAAACTTCTTGTTGATGTGTGAATTCATCTCACAGAGTTACACTTATGTTTCGTGGAGCAGTCCATTAACACTGTCTTTGGGGAAACTGAGAAGAGCTTCTTTGGATCACATTGAGGCCTACGCTGATAAAGGAAATTTCATCCGTTCAAAACGTGAAAGAAGCTTTCTGAGAAACTTCTTTCTGATCTGTGAGTTCATCTCACAGAGTTACAATCTCTGCCTCAAGAAGCAGTTTGCTAACACTCTTTTCGTGGAATCTGCAAAGTGATATTTGGCAGCCTATTGGGGCCCATGGTGATAAAGGAAATGTCCTCACATAATAACTAAAGAGAAGCATTCTGAGAAACTGCATTGCCATGTGTGAATGCAACTCACAGAGTTACACGTTTCTCTTCAGTGATCAGTTTGTTAACACAGTTTTCTGGAGATCTGCAATTAGATACTTCATAGCGCAATGAACATTACAGTGACAAAGGAAATATCCAGAGATGAAAACTAGAAAGAAGCTTTCATAGAAACTTCTTGGTGATGTGTGAATTCATCTCACAGAGTTACACTTATGTTTCGTGGAGCAGTCCATTAACACTGTCTTTGGGGAAACTGAGAAGGGCTTCTTTGGATCACATTGAGGCCTACGCTGATAAAGGAAATTTCATCCGTTCAAAACGTGAAAGAAGCTTTCTGAGAAACTTCTTTCTGATCTGTGAGTTCATCTCACAGAGTTACAACCTCTGCCTCAAGAAGAAGTTTGCTAACACTCTTCTCGTCTAATCTGCAAAGTGATATTTGGGAGCCTATAGGGGCCCATGGTGATAAAGGAAATAGCCTCACATAATAACTAAAGAGAAGCTTTCTGAGAAACTGCATTACCATGTGTGAATGCAACTCACAGAGTTACACGTTTCTCTTCAGTGATCAGTTTGTTAGCATAGTTTTCTGGAGATCTGCAATTAGATACTTCATAGCGCAATGAACATTACAGTGACAAAGGAAATATCCAGATGAAAACTAGAAAGAAGCTTTCTTAGAAACTTCTTGTTGATGTGTGAATTCATCTCACAGAGTTACACTTATGTTTCGTGGAGCAGTCCATTAACACTGTCTTTGGGGAAACTGAGAAGGGCTTCTTTGGACCACATTGAGGCCTACGCTGATAAAGGAAATCTCATCCGTTCAAAACGTGAAAGAAGCTTTCTGAGAAACTTCTTTCTGATCTGTGAGTTCATCTCACAGAGTTACAATCTCTGCCTCAAGAAGCAGTTTGCTAACACTCTTTTCGTGGAATCTGCAAAGTGATATTTGGCAGCCTATTTGGGCCCATGGTGATAAAGGAAATATCCTCATATAATAACTAAAGAGAAGCATTCTGAGAAACTGCATTGCCATGTGTGAATGCAACTCACAGAGTTACACGTTTCTCTTCAGTGATCAGTTTGTTAGCATAGTTTTCTGGAGATCTGCAATTAGATACTTCATAGCGCAATGAACATTACAGTGACAAAGGAAATATCCAGAGATGAAAACTAGAAAGAAGCTTTCATAGAAACTTCTTGGTGATGTGTGAATTCATCTCACAGAGTTACACTTATGTTTCGTGGAGCAGTCCATTAACACTGTCTTTGGGGAAACTGAGAAGGGCTTCTTTGGATCACATTGAGGCCTACGCTGATAAAGGAAATCTCATCCGTTCAAAACGTGAAAGAAGCTTTCTGAGAAACTTCTTTCTGATCTGTGAGTTCATCTCACAGAGTTACAATCTCTGCCTCAAGAAGCAGTTTGCTAACACTCTTTTCGTGGAATCTGCAAAGTGATATTTGGGAGCCTATAGGGGCCCATGGTGATAAAGGAAATATCCTCACATAATAACTAAAGAGAAGCTTTCTGAGAAACTGCATTACCATGTGTGAATGCAACTCACAAAGTTACACGTTTCTCTTCAGTGATCAGTTTGTTAGCACAGTTTTCTGGAAATCTGCAATTAGATACTTCATAGCGCAATGAACATTACAGTGACAAAGGAAATATCCACAGTGAAAACTAGAAGGAAGCTTTCTTAGAAACTTCTTGTTGATGTGTGAATTCATCTCACAGAGTTACACTTATGTTTCGTGGAACAGTCCATTAACACTGTCTTTGGGGAAACTGAGAAGGGCTTCTTTGGACCACATTGAGGCCTACGCTGATAAAGGAAATTTCATCCGTTCAAAACGTGAAAGAAGCTTTCTGAGAAACTTCTTTCTGATCTGTGAGTTCATCTCACAGAGTTACAACCTCTGCCTCAAGAAGAAGTTTGCTAACACTCTTCTCGTGTAATCTGCAAAGTGATATTTGGGAGCCTATAGGGGCCCATGGTGATAAAGGAAATATCCTCACATAATAACTAAAGTGAAGCTTTCTGAGAAACTGCATTACCATGTGTGAATGCAACTCACAGAGTTACACGTTTCTCTTCAGTGATCAGTTTGTTAGCATAGTTTTCTGGAGATCTGCAATTAGATACTTCATAGCGCAATGAACATTACAGTGACAAAGGAAATATCCAGATGAAAACTAGAAAGAAGCTTTCTTAGAAACTTCTTGTTGATGTGTGAATTCATCTCACAGAGTTACACTTATGTTTCGTGGAGCAGTCCATTAACACTGTCTTTGGGGAAACTGAGAAGAGCTTCTTTGGATCACATTGAGGCCTACGCTGATAAAGGAAATTTCATCCGTTCAAAACGTGAAAGAAGCTTTCTGAGAAACTTCTTTCTGATCTGTGAGTTCATCTCACCGAGTTCCAATCTCTGCCTCAAGAAGCAGTTTGCTAACACTCTTTTCGTGGAATCTGCAAAGTGATATTTGGGAGCCTATAGGGGCCTATGGTGATAAAGGAAATATCCTCACATAATAACTAAAGAGAAGCTTTCTGAGAAACTGCACTGCCATGTGTGAATGCAACTCACAGAGTTACGCCATTGTTTTTGCAGCCGTTTCTTAGGACTGTTTCCGTGGATTCCGAGAAGTGATATTTCAGATAGCTTTGAAGAATAGAAGGAAAAAGAAATATCCTCCAAGAGAAAGCAGAACCAAGCTTTCTGAGAAACTGCTTTGTGATATGTGAATTCATTTCACAGTGTTCTATCACCCTTTCTCGGGGGAGTTTCCTAGCACTCATTTGAGGAATCTCAGATGTGATGTCTTGGATATCGTTGAATCGCATGCTGAATAAGGAACTATCCTCAGAGAAACCTGCAGAGAAGCCTTCTCAGAAACTTCTTTGTTGTGGGTGATTTCAGCCCACAGATGTCCATCATTGTTTCCACTGAGAAACTTGCTAGGAGAGTTTTCGCAGAATCTGCAATAGGACACACGGTGGCGCTCCAAGACCACAAATAACTTCGTCTTACTAAAGAAAGAAGCTTTCTGAGAAACCGCTTTGTGATGTGTGAATTCAACTCACTAAGTTGCAGCTGTATTTCGTGGGGCCGTGGCCTAGCCCTATTTGTGTGGAATCTGAGAACAGATATTCCCGAACCCTTTGAAAACAATGGGGCCAAGGGAAACATCTTCCAATAAAAATGAGAAAGAAGCTTACTGAGAAACTTCTTTCTGATCTGTGAGTTCATCTCACAGAGTTACAATCTCTGCCTCAAGAAGCAGTTTGCTAACACTCTTTTCGTGGAATCTGCAAAGTGATATTTGGCAGCCTATTGGGGCCCATGGTGATAAAGGAAATATCCTCACATAATAACTAAAGAGAAGCATTCTGAGAAACTGCATTGCCATGTGTGAATGCAACTCACAGAGTTACACGTTTCTCTTCAGTGATCAGTTTGTTAGCATAGTTTTCTGGAGATCTGCAATTAGATACTTCATAGCGCAATGAACATTACAGTGACAAAGGAAATATCCAGAGATGAAAACTAGAAAGAAGCTTTCATAGAAACTTCTTGGTGATGTGTGAATTCATCTCACAGAGTTACACTTATGTTTCGTGGAGCAGTCCATTAACACTGTCTTTGGGGAAACTGAGAAGGGCTTCTTTGGATCACATTGAGGCCTACGCTGATAAAGGAAATTTCATCCGTTCAAAACGTGAAAGAAGCTTTCTGAGAAACTTCTTTCTGATCTGTGAGTTCATCTCACAGAGTTACAACCTCTGCCTCAAGAAGAAGTTTGCTAACACTCTTCTCGTCTAATCTGCAAAGTGATATTTGGGAGCCTATAGGGGCCCATGGTGATAAAGGAAATGTCCTCACATAGTAACTAAAGAGAAGCTTTCTGAGAAACTGCATTACCATGTGTGAATGCAACTCACAAAGTTACACGTTTCTCTTCAGTGATCAGTTTGTTAACACAGTTTTCTGGAGATCTGCAATTAGATACTTCATAGCGCAATGAACATTACAGTGACAAAGGAAATATCCAGATGAAAACTAGAAAGAAGCTTTCTTAGAAACTTCTTGTTGATGTGTGAATTCATCTCACAGAGTTACACTTATGTTTCGTGGAGCAGTCCATTAACACTGTCTTTGGGGAAACTGAGAAGAGCTTCTTTGGATCACATTGAGGCCTACGCTGATAAAGGAAATTTCATCCGTTCAAAACGTGAAAGAAGCTTTCTGAGAAACTTCTTTCTGATCTGTGAGTTCATCTCACCGAGTTCCAATCTCTGCCTCAAGAAGCAGTTTGCTAACACTCTTTTCGTGGAATCTGCAAAGTGATATTTGGGAGCCTATAGGGGCCCATGGTGGTAAAGGAAATATCCTCACATAATAACTAAAGAGAAGCTTTCTGAGAAACTGCACTGCCATGTGTGAATGCAACTCACAGAGTTACGCCATTGTTTTTGCAGCCGTTTCTTAGGACTGTTTCCGTGGATTCCGAGAAGTGATATTTCAGATAGCTTTGAAGAATAGAAGGAAAAAGAAATATCCTCCAAGAGAAAGCAGAACCAAGCTTTCTGAGAAACTGCTTTGTGATATGTGAATTCATTTCACAGTGTTCTATCACCCTTTCTCGGGGGAGTTTCCTAGCACTCATTTGAGGAATCTCAGATGTGATGTCTTGGATATCGTTGAATCGCATGCTGAATAAGGAACTATCCTCAGAGAAACCTGCAGAGAAGCCTTCTCAGAAACTTCTTTGTTGTGGGTGATTTCAGCCCACAGATGTCCATCATTGTTTCCACTGAGAAACTTGCTAGGAGAGTTTTCGCAGAATCTGCAATAGGACACACGGTGGCGCTCCAAGACCACAAATAACTTCGTCTTACTAAAGAAAGAAGCTTTCTGAGAAACCGCTTTGTGATGTGTGAATTCAACTCACTAAGTTGCAGCTGTATTTCGTGGGGCCGTGGCCTAGCCCTATTTGTGTGGAATCTGAGAACAGATATTCCCGAACCCTTTGAAAACAATGGGGCCAAGGGAAACATCTTCCAATAAAAATGAGAAAGAAGCTTACTGAGAAACTTCTTTCTGATCTGTGAGTTCATCTCACAGAGTTACAATCTCTGCCTCAAGAAGCAGTTTGCTAACACTCTTTTCGTGGAATCTGCAAAGTGATATTTGGCAGCCTATTGGGGCCCATGGTGATAAAGGAAATATCCTCACATAATAACTAAAGAGAAGCATTCTGAGAAACTGCATTGCCATGTGTGAATGCAACTCACAGAGTTACACGTTTCTCTTCAGTGATCAGTTTGTTAGCATAGTTTTCTGGAGATCTGCAATTAGATACTTCATAGCGCAATGAACATTACAGTGACAAAGGAAATATCCAGAGATGAAAACTAGAAAGAAGCTTTCATAGAAACTTCTTGGTGATGTGTGAATTCATCTCACAGAGTTACACTTATGTTTCGTGGAGCAGTCCATTAACACTGTCTTTGGGGAAACTGAGAAGGGCTTCTTTGGATCACATTGAGGCCTACGCTGATAAAGGAAATTTCATCCGTTCAAAACGTGAAAGAAGCTTTCTGAGAAACTTCTTTCTGATCTGTGAGTTCATCTCACAGAGTTACAACCTCTGCCTCAAGAAGAAGTTTGCTAACACTCTTCTCGTCTAATCTGCAAAGTGATATTTGGGAGCCTATAGGGGCCCATGGTGATAAAGGAAATGTCCTCACATAATAACTAAAGAGAAGCTTTCTGAGAAACTGCATTACCATGTGTGAATGCAACTCACAAAGTTACACGTTTCTCTTCAGTGATCAGTTTGTTAGCACAGTTTTCTGGAGATCTGCAATTAGATACTTCATAGCGCAATGAACATTACAGTGACAAAGGAAATATCCAGATGAAAACTAGAAAGAAGCTTTCTTAGAAACTTCTTGTTGATGTGTGAATTCATCTCACAGAGTTACACTTATGTTTCGTGGAGCAGTCCATTAACACTGTCTTTGGGGAAACTGAGAAGGGCTTCTTTGGATCACATTGAGGCCTACGCTGATAAAGGAAATTTCATCCGTTCAAAACGTGAAAGAAGCTTTCTGAGAAACTTCTTTCTGATCTGTGAGTTCATCTCACAGAGTTACAATCTCTGCCTCAAGAAGCAGTTTGCTAACACTCTTTTCGTGGAATCTGCAAAGTGATATTTGGGAGCCTATAGGGGCCCATGGTGATAAAGGAAATATCCTCACATAATAACTAAAGAGAAGCATTCTGAGAAACTGCATTACCATGTGTGAATGCAACTCACAGAGTTACACGTTTCTCTTCAGTGATCAGTTTGTTAGCATAGTTTTCTGGAGATCTGCAATTAGATACTTCATAGCGCAATGAACATTACAGTGACAAAGGAAATATCCAGATGAAAACTAGAAAGAAGCTTTCATAGAAACTTCTTGGTGATGTGTGAATTCATCTCACAGAGTTACACTTATGTTTCGTGGAGCAGTCCATTAACACTGTCTTTGGGGAAACTGAGAAGGGCTTCTTTGGATCACATTGAGGCCTACGCTGATAAAGGAAATTTCATCCGTTCAAAACGTGAAAGAAGCTTTCTGAGAAACTTCTTTCTGATCTGTGAGTTCATCTCACAGAGTTACAACCTCTGCCTCAAGAAGAAGTTTGCTAACACTCTTCTCGTCTAATCTGCAAAGTGATATTTGGGAGCCTATAGGGGCCCATGGTGATAAAGGAAATGTCCTCACATAATAACTAAAGAGAAGCTTTCTGAGAAACTGCATTACCATGTGTGAATGCAACTCACAAAGTTACACGTTTCTCTTCAGTGATCAGTTTGTTAGCACAGTTTTCTGGAGATCTGCAATTAGATACTTCATAGCGCAATGAACATTACAGTGACAAAGGAAATATCCAAGATGAAAACTAGAAAGAAGCTTTCTTAGAAACTTCTTGGTGATGTGTGAATTCATCTCACAGAGTTACACTTATGTTTCGTGGAGCAGTCCATTAACACTGTCTTTGGGGAAACTGAGAAGGGCTTCTTTGGATCACATTGAGGCCTACGCTGATAAAGGAAATTTCATCCGTTCAAAACGTGAAAGAAGCTTTCTGAGAAACTTCTTTCTGATCTGTGAGTTCATCTCACAGAGTTACAATCTCTGCCTCAAGAAGCAGTTTGCTAACACTCTTTTCGTGGAATCTGCAAAGTGATATTTGGGAGCCTATAGGGGCCCATGGTGATAAAGGAAATATCCTCACATAATAACTAAAGAGAAGCTTTCTGAGAAACTGCATTACCATGTGTGAATGCAACTCACAGAGTTACACGTTTCTCTTCAGTGATCAGTTTGTTAGCACAGTTTTCTGGAGATCTGCAATTAGATACTTCATAGCGCAATGAACATTACAGTGACAAAGGAAATATCCAAGATGAAAACTAGAAGAAGCTTTCTTAGAAACTTCTTGTTGATGTGTGAATTCATCTCACAGAGTTACACTTATGTTTCGTGGAGCAGTCCATTAACACTGTCTTTGGGGAAACTGAGAAGGGCTTCTTTGGATCACATTGAGGCCTACGCTGATAAAGGAAATTTCATCCGTTCAAAACGTGAAAGAAGCTTTCTGAGAAACTTCTTTCTGATCTGTGAGTTCATCTCACAGAGTTACAATCTCTGCCTCAAGAAGCAGTTTGCTAACACTCTTTTCGTGGAATCTGCAAAGTGATATTTGGCAGCCTATTGGGGCCCATGGTGATAAAGGAAATATCCTCACATAATAACTAAAGAGAAGCATTCTGAGAAACTGCATTGCCATGTGTGAATGCAACTCACAGAGTTACACGTTTCTCTTCAGTGATCAGTTTGTTAGCATAGTTTTCTGGAGATCTGCAATTAGATACTTCATAGCGCAATGAACATTACAGTGACAAAGGAAATATCCAGAGATGAAAACTAGAAAGAAGCTTTCATAGAAACTTCTTGGTGATGTGTGAATTCATCTCACAGAGTTACACTTATGTTTCGTGGAGCAGTCCATTAACACTGTCTTTGGGGAAACTGAGAAGGGCTTCTTTGGATCACATTGAGGCCTACGCTGATAAAGGAAATTTCATCCGTTCAAAACGTGAAAGAAGCTTTCTGAGAAACTTCTTTCTGATCTGTGAGTTCATCTCACAGAGTTACAACCTCTGCCTCAAGAAGAAGTTTGCTAACACTCTTCTCGTCTAATCTGCAAAGTGATATTTGGGAGCCTATAGGGGCCCATGGTGATAAAGGAAATGTCCTCACATAATAACTAAAGAGAAGCTTTCTGAGAAACTGCATTACCATGTGTGAATGCAACTCACAAAGTTACACGTTTCTCTTCAGTGATCAGTTTGTTAGCACAGTTTTCTGGAGATCTGCAATTAGATACTTCATAGCGCAATGAACATTACAGTGACAAAGGAAATATCCAGATGAAAACTAGAAAGAAGCTTTCTTAGAAACTTCTTGGTGATGTGTGAATTCATCTCACAGAGTTACACTTATGTTTCGTGGAGCAGTCCATTAACACTGTCTTTGGGGAAACTGAGAAGGGCTTCTTTGGATCACATTGAGGCCTACGCTGATAAAGGAAATTTCATCCGTTCAAAACGTGAAAGAAGCTTTCTGAGAAACTTCTTTCTGATCTGTGAGTTCATCTCACAGAGTTACAATCTCTGCCTCAAGAAGCAGTTTGCTAACACTCTTTTCGTGGAATCTGCAAAGTGATATTTGGGAGCCTATAGGGGCCCATGGTGATAAAGGAAATATCCTCACATAATAACTAAAGAGAAGCTTTCTGAGAAACTGCATTACCATGTGTGAATGCAACTCACAGAGTTACACGTTTCTCTTCAGTGATCAGTTTGTTAGCACAGTTTTCTGGAGATCTGCAATTAGATACTTCATAGCGCAATGAACATTACAGTGACAAAGGAAATATCCACAGATGAAAACTAGAAGAAGCTTTCTTAGAAACTTCTTGTTGATGTGTGAATTCATCTCACAGAGTTACACTTATGTTTCGTGGAGCAGTCCATTAACACTGTCTTTGGGGAAACTGAGAAGGGCTTCTTTGGATCACATTGAGGCCTACGCTGATAAAGGAAATTTCATCCGTTCAAAACGTGAAAGAAGCTTTCTGAGAAACTTCTTTCTGATCTGTGAGTTCATCTCACAGAGTTACAACCTCTGCCTCAAGAAGAAGTTTGCTAACACTCTTCTCGTCTAATCTGCAAAGTGATATTTGGGAGCCTATAGGGGCCCATGGTGATAAAGGAAATGTCCTCACATAATAACTAAAGAGAAGCTTTCTGAGAAACTGCATTACCATGTGTGAATGCAACTCACAGAGTTACACGTTTCTCTTCAGTGATCAGTTTGTTAGCACAGTTTTCTGGAGATCTGCAATTAGATACTTCATAGCGCAATGAACATTACAGTGACAAAGGAAATATCCAGATGAAAACTAGAAAGAAGCTTTCTTAGAAACTTCTTGGTGATGTGTGAATTCATCTCACAGAGTTACACTTATGTTTCGTGGAGCAGTCCATTAACACTGTCTTTGGGGAAACTGAGAAGAGCTTCTTTGGATCACATTGAGGCCTACGCTGATAAAGGAAATTTCATCCGTTCAAAACGTGAAAGAAGCTTTCTGAGAAACTTCTTTCTGATCTGTGAGTTCATCTCACAGAGTTACAATCTCTGCCTCAAGAAGCAGTTTGCTAACACTCTTCTCGTCTAATCTGCAAAGTGATATTTGGGAGCCTATAGGGGCCCATGGTGATAAAGGAAATGTCCTCACATAATAACTAAAGAGAAGCTTTCTGAGAAACTGCATTACCATGTGTGAATGCAACTCACAAAGTTACACGTTTCTCTTCAGTGATCAGTTTGTTAGCACAGTTTTCTGGAGATCTGCAATTAGATACTTCATAGCGCAATGAACATTACAGTGACAAAGGAAATATCCAGATGAAAACTAGAAAGAAGCTTTCTTAGAAACTTCTTGGTGATGTGTGAATTCATCTCACAGAGTTACACTTATGTTTCGTGGAGCAGTCCATTAACACTGTCTTTGGGGAAACTGAGAAGGGCTTCTTTGGATCACATTGAGGCCTACGCTGATAAAGGAAATTTCATCCGTTCAAAACGTGAAAGAAGCTTTCTGAGAAACTTCTTTCTGATCTGTGAGTTCATCTCACAGAGTTACAATCTCTGCCTCAAGAAGCAGTTTGCTAACACTCTTTTCGTGGAATCTGCAAAGTGATATTTGGCAGCCTATAGGGGCCCATGGTGATAAAGGAAATATCCTCACATAATAACTAAAGAGAAGCATTCTGAGAAACTGCATTACCATGTGTGAATGCAACTCACAGAGTTACACGTTTCTCTTCAGTGATCAGTTTGTTAGCACAGTTTTCTGGAGATCTGCAATTAGATACTTCATAGCGCAATGAACATTACAGTGACAAAGGAAATATCCAGAGATGAAAACTAGAAAGAAGCTTTCATAGAAACTTCTTGGTGATGTGTGAATTCATCTCACAGAGTTACACTTATGTTTCGTGGAGCAGTCCATTAACACTGTCTTTGGGGAAACTGAGAAGGGCTTCTTTGGATCACATTGAGGCCTACGCTGATAAAGGAAATTTCATCCGTTCAAAACGTGAAAGAAGCTTTCTGAGAAACTTCTTTCTGATCTGTGAGTTCATCTCACAGAGTTACAACCTCTGCCTCAAGAAGAAGTTTGCTAACACTCTTCTCGTCTAATCTGCAAAGTGATATTTGGGAGCCTATAGGGGCCCATGGTGATAAAGGAAATGTCCTCACATAATAACTAAAGAGAAGCTTTCTGAGAAACTGCATTACCATGTGTGAATGCAACTCACAGAGTTACACGTTTCTCTTCAGTGATCAGTTTGTTAGCACAGTTTTCTGGAGATCTGCAATTAGATACTTCATAGCGCAATGAACATTACAGTGACAAAGGAAATATCCAGATGAAAACTAGAAAGAAGCTTTCTTAGAAACTTCTTGGTGATGTGTGAATTCATCTCACAGAGTTACACTTATGTTTCGTGGAGCAGTCCATTAACACTGTCTTTGGGGAAACTGAGAAGAGCTTCTTTGGATCACATTGAGGCCTACGCTGATAAAGGAAATTTCATCCGTTCAAAACGTGAAAGAAGCTTTCTGAGAAACTTCTTTCTGATCTGTGAGTTCATCTCACCGAGTTCCAATCTCTGCCTCAAGAAGCAGTTTGCTAACACTCTTTTCGTGGAATCTGCAAAGTGATATTTGGGAGCCTATAGGGGCCCATGGTGATAAAGGAAATATCCTCACATAATAACTAAAGAGAAGCTTTCTGAGAAACTGCACTGCCATGTGTGAATGCAACTCACAGAGTTACGCCATTGTTTTTGCAGCCGTTTCTTAGGACTGTTTCCGTGGATTCCGAGAAGTGATATTTCAGATAGCTTTGAAGAATAGAAGGAAAAAGAAATATCCTCCAAGAGAAAGCAGAACCAAGCTTTCTGAGAAACTGCTTTGTGATATGTGAATTCATTTCACAGTGTTCTATCACCCTTTCTCGGGGGAGTTTCCTAGCACTCATTTGAGGAATCTCAGATGTGATGTCTTGGATATCGTTGAATCGCATGCTGAATAAGGAACTATCCTCAGAGAAACCTGCAGAGAAGCCTTCTCAGAAACTTCTTTGTTGTGGGTGATTTCAGCCCACAGATGTCCATCATTGTTTCCACTGAGAAACTTGCTAGGAGAGTTTTCGCAGAATCTGCAATAGGACACACGGTGGCGCTCCAAGACCACAAATAACTTCGTCTTACTAAAGAAAGAAGCTTTCTGAGAAACCGCTTTGTGATGTGTGAATTCAACTCACTAAGTTGCAGCTGTATTTCGTGGGGCCGTGGCCTAGCCCTATTTGTGTGGAATCTGAGAACAGATATTCCCGAACCCTTTGAAAACAATGGGGCCAAGGGAAACATCTTCCAATAAAAATGAGAAAGAAGCTTACTGAGAAACTTCTTTCTGATCTGTGAGTTCATCTCACAGAGTTACAATCTCTGCCTCAAGAAGCAGTTTGCTAACACTCTTTTCGTGGAATCTGCAAAGTGATATTTGGCAGCCTATTGGGGCCCATGGTGATAAAGGAAATATCCTCACATAATAACTAAAGAGAAGCATTCTGAGAAACTGCATTGCCATGTGTGAATGCAACTCACAGAGTTACACGTTTCTCTTCAGTGATCAGTTTGTTAGCATAGTTTTCTGGAGATCTGCAATTAGATACTTCATAGCGCAATGAACATTACAGTGACAAAGGAAATATCCAGAGATGAAAACTAGAAAGAAGCTTTCATAGAAACTTCTTGGTGATGTGTGAATTCATCTCACAGAGTTACACTTATGTTTCGTGGAGCAGTCCATTAACACTGTCTTTGGGGAAACTGAGAAGGGCTTCTTTGGATCACATTGAGGCCTACGCTGATAAAGGAAATTTCATCCGTTCAAAACGTGAAAGAAGCTTTCTGAGAAACTTCTTTCTGATCTGTGAGTTCATCTCACAGAGTTACAATCCTCTGCCTCAAGAAGCAGTTTGCTAACACTCTTTTCGTCGGAATCTGCAAAGTGATATTTGGGAGCCTATAGGGGCCCATGGTGATAAAGGAAATATCCTCACATAATAACTAAAGAGAAGCTTTCTGAGAAACTGCATTACCATGTGTGAATGCAACTCACAAAGTTACACGTTTCTCTTCAGTGATCAGTTTGTTAGCACAGTTTTCTGGAGATCTGCAATTAGATACTTCATAGCGCAATGAACATTACAGTGACAAAGGAAATATCCACAGATGAAAACTAGAAGGAAGCTTTCTTAGAAACTTCTTGTTGATGTGTGAATTCATCTCACAGAGTTACACTTATGTTTCGTGGAGCAGTCCATTAACACTGTCTTTGGGGAAACTGAGAAGGGCTTCTTTGGATCACATTGAGGCCTACGCTGATAAAGGAAATTTCATCCGTTCAAAACGTGAAAGAAGCTTTCTGAGAAACTTCTTTCTGATCTGTGAGTTCATCTCACAGAGTTACAACCTCTGCCTCAAGAAGAAGTTTGCTAACACTCTTCTCGTCTAATCTGCAAAGTGATATTTGGGAGCCTATAGGGGCCCATGGTGATAAAGGAAATATCCTCACATAATAACTAAAGAGAAGCTTTCTGAGAAACTGCATTACCATGTGTGAATGCAACTCACAGAGTTACACGTTTCTCTTCAGTGATCAGTTTGTTAGCATAGTTTTCTGGAGATCTGCAATTAGATACTTCATAGCGCAATGAACATTACAGTGACAAAGGAAATATCCAGATGAAAACTAGAAAGAAGCTTTCTTAGAAACTTCTTGTTGATGTGTGAATTCATCTCACAGAGTTACACTTATGTTTCGTGGAGCAGTCCATTAACACTGTCTTTGGGGAAACTGAGAAGAGCTTCTTTGGATCACATTGAGGCCTACGCTGATAAAGGAAATTTCATCCGTTCAAAACGTGAAAGAAGCTTTCTGAGAAACTTCTTTCTGATCTGTGAGTTCATCTCACAGAGTTACAATCTCTGCCTCAAGAAGCAGTTTGCTAACACTCTTTTCGTGGAATCTGCAAAGTGATATTTGGCAGCCTATTGGGGCCCATGGTGATAAAGGAAATATCCTCACATAATAACTAAAGAGAAGCATTCTGAGAAACTGCATTGCCATGTGTGAATGCAACTCACAGAGTTACACGTTTCTCTTCAGTGATCAGTTTGTTAGCATAGTTTTCTGGAGATCTGCAATTAGATACTTCATAGCGCAATGAACATTACAGTGACAAAGGAAATATCCAGAGATGAAAACTAGAAAGAAGCTTTCATAGAAACTTCTTGGTGATGTGTGAATTCATCTCACAGAGTTACACTTATGTTTCGTGGAGCAGTCCATTAACACTGTCTTTGGGGAAACTGAGAAGGGCTTCTTTGGATCACATTGAGGCCTACGCTGATAAAGGAAATTTCATCCGTTCAAAACGTGAAAGAAGCTTTCTGAGAAACTTCTTTCTGATCTGTGAGTTCATCTCACAGAGTTACAATCTCTGCCTCAAGAAGCAGTTTGCTAACACTCTTTTCGTGGAATCTGCAAAGTGATATTTGGGAGCCTATAGGGGCCCATGGTGATAAAGGAAATATCCTCACATAATAACTAAAGAGAAGCTTTCTGAGAAACTGCATTACCATGTGTGAATGCAACTCACAAAGTTACACGTTTCTCTTCAGTGATCAGTTTGTTAGCACAGTTTTCTGGAAATCTGCAATTAGATACTTCATAGCGCAATGAACATTACAGTGACAAAGGAAATATCCACAGTGAAAACTAGAAGGAAGCTTTCTTAGAAACTTCTTGTTGATGTGTGAATTCATCTCACAGAGTTACACTTATGTTTCGTGGAACAGTCCATTAACACTGTCTTTGGGGAAACTGAGAAGGGCTTCTTTGGACCACATTGAGGCCTACGCTGATAAAGGAAATTTCATCCGTTCAAAACGTGAAAGAAGCTTTCTGAGAAACTTCTTTCTGATCTGTGAGTTCATCTCACAGAGTTACAACCTCTGCCTCAAGAAGAAGTTTGCTAACACTCTTCTCGTGTAATCTGCAAAGTGATATTTGGGAGCCTATAGGGGCCCATGGTGATAAAGGAAATATCCTCACATAATAACTAAAGAGAAGCTTTCTGAGAAACTGCATTACCATGTGTGAATGCAACTCACAGAGTTACACGTTTCTCTTCAGTGATCAGTTTGTTAGCATAGTTTTCTGGAGATCTGCAATTAGATACTTCATAGCGCAATGAACATTACAGTGACAAAGGAAATATCCAGATGAAAACTAGAAAGAAGCTTTCTTAGAAACTTCTTGTTGATGTGTGAATTCATCTCACAGAGTTACACTTATGTTTCGTGGAGCAGTCCATTAACACTGTCTTTGGGGAAACTGAGAAGAGCTTCTTTGGATCACATTGAGGCCTACGCTGATAAAGGAAATTTCATCCGTTCAAAACGTGAAAGAAGCTTTCTGAGAAACTTCTTTCTGATCTGTGAGTTCATCTCACCGAGTTCCAATCTCTGCCTCAAGAAGCAGTTTGCTAACACTCTTTTCGTGGAATCTGCAAAGTGATATTTGGGAGCCTATAGGGGCCTATGGTGATAAAGGAAATATCCTCACATAATAACTAAAGAGAAGCTTTCTGAGAAACTGCACTGCCATGTGTGAATGCAACTCACAGAGTTACGCCATTGTTTTTGCAGCCGTTTCTTAGGACTGTTTCCGTGGATTCCGAGAAGTGATATTTCAGATAGCTTTGAAGAATAGAAGGAAAAAGAAATATCCTCCAAGAGAAAGCAGAACCAAGCTTTCTGAGAAACTGCTTTGTGATATGTGAATTCATTTCACAGTGTTCTATCACCCTTTCTCGGGGGAGTTTCCTAGCACTCATTTGAGGAATCTCAGATGTGATGTCTTGGATATCGTTGAATCGCATGCTGAATAAGGAACTATCCTCAGAGAAACCTGCAGAGAAGCCTTCTCAGAAACTTCTTTGTTGTGGGTGATTTCAGCCCACAGATGTCCATCATTGTTTCCACTGAGAAACTTGCTAGGAGAGTTTTCGCAGAATCTGCAATAGGACACACGGTGGCGCTCCAAGACCACAAATAACTTCGTCTTACTAAAGAAAGAAGCTTTCTGAGAAACCGCTTTGTGATGTGTGAATTCAACTCACTAAGTTGCAGCTGTATTTCGTGGGGCCGTGGCCTAGCCCTATTTGTGTGGAATCTGAGAACAGATATTCCCGAACCCTTTGAAAACAATGGGGCCAAGGGAAACATCTTCCAATAAAAATGAGAAAGAAGCTTACTGAGAAACTTCTTTCTGATCTGTGAGTTCATCTCACAGAGTTACAATCTCTGCCTCAAGAAGCAGTTTGCTAACACTCTTTTCGTGGAATCTGCAAAGTGATATTTGGCAGCCTATTGGGGCCCATGGTGATAAAGGAAATATCCTCACATAATAACTAAAGAGAAGCATTCTGAGAAACTGCATTGCCATGTGTGAATGCAACTCACAGAGTTACACGTTTCTCTTCAGTGATCAGTTTGTTAGCATAGTTTTCTGGAGATCTGCAATTAGATACTTCATAGCGCAATGAACATTACAGTGACAAAGGAAATATCCAGAGATGAAAACTAGAAAGAAGCTTTCATAGAAACTTCTTGGTGATGTGTGAATTCATCTCACAGAGTTACACTTATGTTTCGTGGAGCAGTCCATTAACACTGTCTTTGGGGAAACTGAGAAGGGCTTCTTTGGATCACATTGAGGCCTACGCTGATAAAGGAAATTTCATCCGTTCAAAACGTGAAAGAAGCTTTCTGAGAAACTTCTTTCTGATCTGTGAGTTCATCTCACAGAGTTACAACCTCTGCCTCAAGAAGAAGTTTGCTAACACTCTTCTCGTCTAATCTGCAAAGTGATATTTGGGAGCCTATAGGGGCCCATGGTGATAAAGGAAATGTCCTCACATAGTAACTAAAGAGAAGCTTTCTGAGAAACTGCATTACCATGTGTGAATGCAACTCACAAAGTTACACGTTTCTCTTCAGTGATCAGTTTGTTAACACAGTTTTCTGGAGATCTGCAATTAGATACTTCATAGCGCAATGAACATTACAGTGACAAAGGAAATATCCAGATGAAAACTAGAAAGAAGCTTTCTTAGAAACTTCTTGTTGATGTGTGAATTCATCTCACAGAGTTACACTTATGTTTCGTGGAGCAGTCCATTAACACTGTCTTTGGGGAAACTGAGAAGAGCTTCTTTGGATCACATTGAGGCCTACGCTGATAAAGGAAATTTCATCCGTTCAAAACGTGAAAGAAGCTTTCTGAGAAACTTCTTTCTGATCTGTGAGTTCATCTCACCGAGTTCCAATCTCTGCCTCAAGAAGCAGTTTGCTAACACTCTTTTCGTGGAATCTGCAAAGTGATATTTGGGAGCCTATAGGGGCCCATGGTGGTAAAGGAAATATCCTCACATAATAACTAAAGAGAAGCTTTCTGAGAAACTGCACTGCCATGTGTGAATGCAACTCACAGAGTTACGCCATTGTTTTTGCAGCCGTTTCTTAGGACTGTTTCCGTGGATTCCGAGAAGTGATATTTCAGATAGCTTTGAAGAATAGAAGGAAAAAGAAATATCCTCCAAGAGAAAGCAGAACCAAGCTTTCTGAGAAACTGCTTTGTGATATGTGAATTCATTTCACAGTGTTCTATCACCCTTTCTCGGGGGAGTTTCCTAGCACTCATTTGAGGAATCTCAGATGTGATGTCTTGGATATCGTTGAATCGCATGCTGAATAAGGAACTATCCTCAGAGAAACCTGCAGAGAAGCCTTCTCAGAAACTTCTTTGTTGTGGGTGATTTCAGCCCACAGATGTCCATCATTGTTTCCACTGAGAAACTTGCTAGGAGAGTTTTCGCAGAATCTGCAATAGGACACACGGTGGCGCTCCAAGACCACAAATAACTTCGTCTTACTAAAGAAAGAAGCTTTCTGAGAAACCGCTTTGTGATGTGTGAATTCAACTCACTAAGTTGCAGCTGTATTTCGTGGGGCCGTGGCCTAGCCCTATTTGTGTGGAATCTGAGAACAGATATTCCCGAACCCTTTGAAAACAATGGGGCCAAGGGAAACATCTTCCAATAAAAATGAGAAAGAAGCTTACTGAGAAACTTCTTTCTGATCTGTGAGTTCATCTCACAGAGTTACAATCTCTGCCTCAAGAAGCAGTTTGCTAACACTCTTTTCGTGGAATCTGCAAAGTGATATTTGGCAGCCTATTGGGGCCCATGGTGATAAAGGAAATATCCTCACATAATAACTAAAGAGAAGCATTCTGAGAAACTGCATTGCCATGTGTGAATGCAACTCACAGAGTTACACGTTTCTCTTCAGTGATCAGTTTGTTAGCATAGTTTTCTGGAGATCTGCAATTAGATACTTCATAGCGCAATGAACATTACAGTGACAAAGGAAATATCCAGAGATGAAAACTAGAAAGAAGCTTTCATAGAAACTTCTTGGTGATGTGTGAATTCATCTCACAGAGTTACACTTATGTTTCGTGGAGCAGTCCATTAACACTGTCTTTGGGGAAACTGAGAAGGGCTTCTTTGGATCACATTGAGGCCTACGCTGATAAAGGAAATTTCATCCGTTCAAAACGTGAAAGAAGCTTTCTGAGAAACTTCTTTCTGATCTGTGAGTTCATCTCACAGAGTTACAACCTCTGCCTCAAGAAGAAGTTTGCTAACACTCTTCTCGTCTAATCTGCAAAGTGATATTTGGGAGCCTATAGGGGCCCATGGTGATAAAGGAAATGTCCTCACATAGTAACTAAAGAGAAGCTTTCTGAGAAACTGCATTACCATGTGTGAATGCAACTCACAAAGTTACACGTTTCTCTTCAGTTATCAGTTTGTTAGCACAGTTTTCTGGAAATCTGCAATTAGATACTTCATAGCGCAATGAACATTACAGTGACAAAGGAAATATCCACAGTGAAAACTAGAAGGAAGCTTTCTTAGAAACTTCTTGTTGATGTGTGAATTCATCTCACAGAGTTACACTTATGTTTCGTGGAACAGTCCATTAACACTGTCTTTGGGGAAACTGAGAAGGGCTTCTTTGGACCACATTGAGGCCTACCCTGATAAAGGAAATTTCATCCGTTCAAAACGTGAAAGAAGCTTTCTGAGAAACTTCTTTCTGATCTGTGAGTTCATCTCACAGAGTTACAATCTCTGCCTCAAGAAGCAGTTTGCTAACACTCTTTTCGTGGAATCTGCAAAGTGATATTTGGCAGCCTATTGGGGCCCATGGTGATAAAGGAAATATCCTCACATAATAACTAAAGAGAAGCATTCTGAGAAACTGCATTGCCATGTGTGAATGCAACTCACAGAGTTACACGTTTCTCTTCAGTGATCAGTTTGTTAGCATAGTTTTCTGGAGATCTGCAATTAGATACTTCATAGCGCAATGAACATTACAGTGACAAAGGAAATATCCAGAGATGAAAACTAGAAAGAAGCTTTCATAGAAACTTCTTGGTGATGTGTGAATTCATCTCACAGAGTTACACTTATGTTTCGTGGAGCAGTCCATTAACACTGTCTTTGGGGAAACTGAGAAGGGCTTCTTTGGATCACATTGAGGCCTACGCTGATAAAGGAAATTTCATCCGTTCAAAACGTGAAAGAAGCTTTCTGAGAAACTTCTTTCTGATCTGTGAGTTCATCTCACAGAGTTACAATCTCTGCCTCAAGAAGCAGTTTGCTAACACTCTTCTCGTCGAATCTGCAAAGTGATATTTGGGAGCCTATAGGGGCCCATGGTGATAAAGGAAATATCCTCACATAATAACTAAAGAGAAGCTTTCTGAGAAACTGCATTACCATGTGTGAATGCAACTCACAAAGGTACACGTTTCTCTTCAGTGATCAGTTTGTTAGCACAGTTTTCTGGAAATCTGCAATTAGATACTTCATAGCGCAATGAACATTACAGTGACAAAGGAAATATCCACAGTGAAAACTAGAAGGAAGCTTTCATTAGAAACTTCTTGGTGATGTGTGAATTCATCTCACAGAGTTACACTTATGTTTCGTGGAACAGTCCATTAACACTGTCTTTGGGGAAACTGAGAAGGGCTTCTTTGGATCACATTGAGGCCTACGCTGATAAAGGAAATTTCATCCGTTCAAAACGTGAAAGAAGCTTTCTGAGAAACTTCTTTCTGATCTGTGAGTTCATCTCACAGAGTTACAACCTCTGCCTCAAGAAGAAGTTTGCTAACACTCTTCTCGTCTAATCTGCAAAGTGATATTTGGGAGCCTATAGGGGCCCATGGTGATAAAGGAAATATCCTCACATAATAACTAAAGAGAAGCTTTCTGAGAAACTGCATTACCATGTGTGAATGCAACTCACAGAGTTACACGTTTCTCTTCAGTGATCAGTTTGTTAGCACAGTTTTCTGGAGATCTGCAATTAGATACTTCATAGCGCAATGAACATTACAGTGACAAAGGAAATATCCAGATGAAAACTAGAAAGAAGCTTTCTTAGAAACTTCTTGTTGATGTGTGAATTCATCTCACAGAGTTACACTTATGTTTCGTGGAGCAGTCCATTAACACTGTCTTTGGGGAAACTGAGAAGAGCTTCTTTGGATCACATTGAGGCCTACGCTGATAAAGGAAATTTCATCCGTTCAAAACGTGAAAGAAGCTTTCTGAGAAACTTCTTTCTGATCTGTGAGTTCATCTCACCGAGTTCCAATCTCTGCCTCAAGAAGCAGTTTGCTAACACTCTTTTCGTGGAATCTGCAAAGTGATATTTGGGAGCCTATAGGGGCCCATGGTGGTAAAGGAAATATCCTCACATAATAACTAAAGAGAAGCTTTCTGAGAAACTGCACTGCCATGTGTGAATGCAACTCACAGAGTTACGCCATTGTTTTTGCAGCCGTTTCTTAGGACTGTTTCCGTGGATTCCGAGAAGTGATATTTCAGATAGCTTTGAAGAATAGAAGGAAAAAGAAATATCCTCCAAGAGAAAGCAGAACCAAGCTTTCTGAGAAACTGCTTTGTGATATGTGAATTCATTTCACAGTGTTCTATCACCCTTTCTCGGGGGAGTTTCCTAGCACTCATTTGAGGAATCTCAGATGTGATGTCTTGGATATCGTTGAATCGCATGCTGAATAAGGAACTATCCTCAGAGAAACCTGCAGAGAAGCCTTCTCAGAAACTTCTTTGTTGTGGGTGATTTCAGCCCACAGATGTCCATCATTGTTTCCACTGAGAAACTTGCTAGGAGAGTTTTCGCAGAATCTGCAATAGGACACACGGTGGCGCTCCAAGACCACAAATAACTTCGTCTTACTAAAGAAAGAAGCTTTCTGAGAAACCGCTTTGTGATGTGTGAATTCAACTCACTAAGTTGCAGCTGTATTTCGTGGGGCCGTGGCCTAGCCCTATTTGTGTGGAATCTGAGAACAGATATTCCCGAACCCTTTGAAAACAATGGGGCCAAGGGAAACATCTTCCAATAAAAATGAGAAAGAAGCTTACTGAGAAACTTCTTTCTGATCTGTGAGTTCATCTCACAGAGTTACAATCTCTGCCTCAAGAAGCAGTTTGCTAACACTCTTTTCGTGGAATCTGCAAAGTGATATTTGGCAGCCTATTGGGGCCCATGGTGATAAAGGAAATATCCTCACATAATAACTAAAGAGAAGCATTCTGAGAAACTGCATTGCCATGTGTGAATGCAACTCACAGAGTTACACGTTTCTCTTCAGTGATCAGTTTGTTAGCATAGTTTTCTGGAGATCTGCAATTAGATACTTCATAGCGCAATGAACATTACAGTGACAAAGGAAATATCCAGAGATGAAAACTAGAAAGAAGCTTTCATAGAAACTTCTTGGTGATGTGTGAATTCATCTCACAGAGTTACACTTATGTTTCGTGGAGCAGTCCATTAACACTGTCTTTGGGGAAACTGAGAAGGGCTTCTTTGGATCACATTGAGGCCTACGCTGATAAAGGAAATTTCATCCGTTCAAAACGTGAAAGAAGCTTTCTGAGAAACTTCTTTCTGATCTGTGAGTTCATCTCACAGAGTTACAACCTCTGCCTCAAGAAGAAGTTTGCTAACACTCTTCTCGTCTAATCTGCAAAGTGATATTTGGGAGCCTATAGGGGCCCATGGTGATAAAGGAAATGTCCTCACATAGTAACTAAAGAGAAGCTTTCTGAGAAACTGCATTACCATGTGTGAATGCAACTCACAAAGTTACACGTTTCTCTTCAGTTATCAGTTTGTTAGCACAGTTTTCTGGAAATCTGCAATTAGATACTTCATAGCGCAATGAACATTACAGTGACAAAGGAAATATCCACAGTGAAAACTAGAAGGAAGCTTTCTTAGAAACTTCTTGTTGATGTGTGAATTCATCTCACAGAGTTACACTTATGTTTCGTGGAACAGTCCATTAACACTGTCTTTGGGGAAACTGAGAAGGGCTTCTTTGGACCACATTGAGGCCTACCCTGATAAAGGAAATTTCATCCGTTCAAAACGTGAAAGAAGCTTTCTGAGAAACTTCTTTCTGATCTGTGAGTTCATCTCACAGAGTTACAATCTCTGCCTCAAGAAGCAGTTTGCTAACACTCTTTTCGTGGAATCTGCAAAGTGATATTTGGCAGCCTATTGGGGCCCATGGTGATAAAGGAAATATCCTCACATAATAACTAAAGAGAAGCATTCTGAGAAACTGCATTGCCATGTGTGAATGCAACTCACAGAGTTACACGTTTCTCTTCAGTGATCAGTTTGTTAGCATAGTTTTCTGGAGATCTGCAATTAGATACTTCATAGCGCAATGAACATTACAGTGACAAAGGAAATATCCAGAGATGAAAACTAGAAAGAAGCTTTCATAGAAACTTCTTGGTGATGTGTGAATTCATCTCACAGAGTTACACTTATGTTTCGTGGAGCAGTCCATTAACACTGTCTTTGGGGAAACTGAGAAGGGCTTCTTTGGATCACATTGAGGCCTACGCTGATAAAGGAAATTTCATCCGTTCAAAACGTGAAAGAAGCTTTCTGAGAAACTTCTTTCTGATCTGTGAGTTCATCTCACAGAGTTACAACCTCTGCCTCAAGAAGAAGTTTGCTAACACTCTTCTCGTCTAATCTGCAAAGTGATATTTGGGAGCCTATAGGGGCCCATGGTGATAAAGGAAATGTCCTCACATAATAACTAAAGAGAAGCTTTCTGAGAAACTGCATTACCATGTGTGAATGCAACTCACAAAGTTACACGTTTCTCTTCAGTGATCAGTTTGTTAACACAGTTTTCTGGAGATCTGCAATTAGATACTTCATAGCGCAATGAACATTACAGTGACAAAGGAAATATCCAGATGAAAACTAGAAAGAAGCTTTCTTAGAAACTTCTTGGTGATGTGTGAATTCATCTCACAGAGTTACACTTATGTTTCGTGGAGCAGTCCATTAACACTGTCTTTGGGGAAACTGAGAAGAGCTTCTTTGGATCACATTGAGGCCTACGCTGATAAAGGAAATTTCATCCGTTCAAAACGTGAAAGAAGCTTTCTGAGAAACTTCTTTCTGATCTGTGAGTTCATCTCACAGAGTTACAATCTCTGCCTCAAGAAGCAGTTTGCTAACACTCTTTTCGTGGAATCTGCAAAGTGATATTTGGGAGCCTATAGGGGCCCATGGTGATAAAGGAAATATCCTCACATAATAACTAAAGAGAAGCTTTCTGAGAAACTGCATTACCATGTGTGAATGCAACTCACAAAGTTACACGTTTCTCTTCAGTGATCAGTTTGTTAGCACAGTTTTCTGGAGATCTGCAATTAGATACTTCATAGCGCAATGAACATTACAGTGACAAAGGAAATATCCAGAGTGAAAACTAGAAAGAAGCTTTCTTAGAAACTTCTTGGTGATGTGTGAATTCATCTCACAGAGTTACACTTATGTTTCGTGGAAGCAGTCCATTAACACTGTCTTTGGGGAAACTGAGAAGGGCTTCTTTGGATCCACATTGAGGCCTACGCTGATAAAGGAAATTTCATCCGTTCAAAACGTGAAAGAAGCTTTCTGAGAAACTTCTTTCTGATCTGTGAGTTCATCTCACAGAGTTACAACCTCTGCCTCAAGAAGAAGTTTGCTAACACTCTTCTCGTCTAATCTGCAAAGTGATATTTGGGAGCCTATAGGGGCCCATGGTGATAAAGGAAATAGTCCTCACATAATAACTAAAGAGAAGCTTTCTGAGAAACTGCATTACCATGTGTGAATGCAACTCACAGAGTTACACGTTTCTCTTCAGTGATCAGTTTGTTAGCATAGTTTTCTGGAGATCTGCAATTAGATACTTCATAGCGCAATGAACATTACAGTGACAAAGGAAATATCCAGATGAAAACTAGAAAGAAGCTTTCTTAGAAACTTCTTGTTGATGTGTGAATTCATCTCACAGAGTTACACTTATGTTTCGTGGAGCAGTCCATTAACACTGTCTTTGGGGAAACTGAGAAGGGCTTCTTTGGATCACATTGAGGCCTACGCTGATAAAGGAAATTTCATCCGTTCAAAACGTGAAAGAAGCTTTCTGAGAAACTTCTTTCTGATCTGTGAGTTCATCTCACAGAGTTACAATCTCTGCCTCAAGAAGCAGTTTGCTAACACTCTTTTCGTGGAATCTGCAAAGTGATATTTGGCAGCCTATTGGGGCCCATGGTGATAAAGGAAATATCCTCATATAATAACTAAAGAGAAGCATTCTGAGAAACTGCATTGCCATGTGTGAATGCAACTCACAGAGTTACACGTTTCTCTTCAGTGATCAGTTTGTTAGCATAGTTTTCTGGAGATCTGCAATTAGATACTTCATAGCGCAATGAACATTACAGTGACAAAGGAAATATCCAGAGATGAAAACTAGAAAGAAGCTTTCATAGAAACTTCTTGGTGATGTGTGAATTCATCTCACAGAGTTACACTTATGTTTCGTGGAGCAGTCCATTAACACTGTCTTTGGGGAAACTGAGAAGGGCTTCTTTGGATCACATTGAGGCCTACGCTGATAAAGGAAATCTCATCCGTTCAAAACGTGAAAGAAGCTTTCTGAGAAACTTCTTTCTGATCTGTGAGTTCATCTCACAGAGTTACAATCTCTGCCTCAAGAAGCAGTTTGCTAACACTCTTTTCGTGGAATCTGCAAAGTGATATTTGGGAGCCTATAGGGGCCCATGGTGATAAAGGAAATATCCTCACATAATAACTAAAGAGAAGCTTTCTGAGAAACTGCATTACCATGTGTGAATGCAACTCACAAAGTTACACGTTTCTCTTCAGTGATCAGTTTGTTAGCACAGTTTTCTGGAAATCTGCAATTAGATACTTCATAGCGCAATGAACATTACAGTGACAAAGGAAATATCCACAGTGAAAACTAGAAGGAAGCTTTCTTAGAAACTTCTTGTTGATGTGTGAATTCATCTCACAGAGTTACACTTATGTTTCGTGGAACAGTCCATTAACACTGTCTTTGGGGAAACTGAGAAGGGCTTCTTTGGACCACATTGAGGCCTACGCTGATAAAGGAAATTTCATCCGTTCAAAACGTGAAAGAAGCTTTCTGAGAAACTTCTTTCTGATCTGTGAGTTCATCTCACAGAGTTACAACCTCTGCCTCAAGAAGAAGTTTGCTAACACTCTTCTCGTGTAATCTGCAAAGTGATATTTGGGAGCCTATAGGGGCCCATGGTGATAAAGGAAATATCCTCACATAATAACTAAAGAGAAGCTTTCTGAGAAACTGCATTACCATGTGTGAATGCAACTCACAGAGTTACACGTTTCTCTTCAGTGATCAGTTTGTTAGCATAGTTTTCTGGAGATCTGCAATTAGATACTTCATAGCGCAATGAACATTACAGTGACAAAGGAAATATCCAGATGAAAACTAGAAAGAAGCTTTCTTAGAAACTTCTTGTTGATGTGTGAATTCATCTCACAGAGTTACACTTATGTTTCGTGGAGCAGTCCATTAACACTGTCTTTGGGGAAACTGAGAAGAGCTTCTTTGGATCACATTGAGGCCTACGCTGATAAAGGAAATTTCATCCGTTCAAAACGTGAAAGAAGCTTTCTGAGAAACTTCTTTCTGATCTGTGAGTTCATCTCACCGAGTTCCAATCTCTGCCTCAAGAAGCAGTTTGCTAACACTCTTTTCGTGGAATCTGCAAAGTGATATTTGGGAGCCTATAGGGGCCTATGGTGATAAAGGAAATATCCTCACATAATAACTAAAGAGAAGCTTTCTGAGAAACTGCACTGCCATGTGTGAATGCAACTCACAGAGTTACGCCATTGTTTTTGCAGCCGTTTCTTAGGACTGTTTCCGTGGATTCCGAGAAGTGATATTTCAGATAGCTTTGAAGAATAGAAGGAAAAAGAAATATCCTCCAAGAGAAAGCAGAACCAAGCTTTCTGAGAAACTGCTTTGTGATATGTGAATTCATTTCACAGTGTTCTATCACCCTTTCTCGGGGGAGTTTCCTAGCACTCATTTGAGGAATCTCAGATGTGATGTCTTGGATATCGTTGAATCGCATGCTGAATAAGGAACTATCCTCAGAGAAACCTGCAGAGAAGCCTTCTCAGAAACTTCTTTGTTGTGGGTGATTTCAGCCCACAGATGTCCATCATTGTTTCCACTGAGAAACTTGCTAGGAGAGTTTTCGCAGAATCTGCAATAGGACACACGGTGGCGCTCCAAGACCACAAATAACTTCGTCTTACTAAAGAAAGAAGCTTTCTGAGAAACCGCTTTGTGATGTGTGAATTCAACTCACTAAGTTGCAGCTGTATTTCGTGGGGCCGTGGCCTAGCCCTATTTGTGTGGAATCTGAGAACAGATATTCCCGAACCCTTTGAAAACAATGGGGCCAAGGGAAACATCTTCCAATAAAAATGAGAAAGAAGCTTACTGAGAAACTTCTTTCTGATCTGTGAGTTCATCTCACAGAGTTACAATCTCTGCCTCAAGAAGCAGTTTGCTAACACTCTTTTCGTGGAATCTGCAAAGTGATATTTGGCAGCCTATTGGGGCCCATGGTGATAAAGGAAATATCCTCACATAATAACTAAAGAGAAGCATTCTGAGAAACTGCATTGCCATGTGTGAATGCAACTCACAGAGTTACACGTTTCTCTTCAGTGATCAGTTTGTTAGCATAGTTTTCTGGAGATCTGCAATTAGATACTTCATAGCGCAATGAACATTACAGTGACAAAGGAAATATCCAGAGATGAAAACTAGAAAGAAGCTTTCATAGAAACTTCTTGGTGATGTGTGAATTCATCTCACAGAGTTACACTTATGTTTCGTGGAGCAGTCCATTAACACTGTCTTTGGGGAAACTGAGAAGGGCTTCTTTGGATCACATTGAGGCCTACGCTGATAAAGGAAATTTCATCCGTTCAAAACGTGAAAGAAGCTTTCTGAGAAACTTCTTTCTGATCTGTGAGTTCATCTCACAGAGTTACAACCTCTGCCTCAAGAAGAAGTTTGCTAACACTCTTCTCGTCTAATCTGCAAAGTGATATTTGGGAGCCTATAGGGGCCCATGGTGATAAAGGAAATGTCCTCACATAGTAACTAAAGAGAAGCTTTCTGAGAAACTGCATTACCATGTGTGAATGCAACTCACAAAGTTACACGTTTCTCTTCAGTGATCAGTTTGTTAACACAGTTTTCTGGAGATCTGCAATTAGATACTTCATAGCGCAATGAACATTACAGTGACAAAGGAAATATCCAGATGAAAACTAGAAAGAAGCTTTCTTAGAAACTTCTTGTTGATGTGTGAATTCATCTCACAGAGTTACACTTATGTTTCGTGGAGCAGTCCATTAACACTGTCTTTGGGGAAACTGAGAAGAGCTTCTTTGGATCACATTGAGGCCTACGCTGATAAAGGAAATTTCATCCGTTCAAAACGTGAAAGAAGCTTTCTGAGAAACTTCTTTCTGATCTGTGAGTTCATCTCACCGAGTTCCAATCTCTGCCTCAAGAAGCAGTTTGCTAACACTCTTTTCGTGGAATCTGCAAAGTGATATTTGGGAGCCTATAGGGGCCCATGGTGGTAAAGGAAATATCCTCACATAATAACTAAAGAGAAGCTTTCTGAGAAACTGCACTGCCATGTGTGAATGCAACTCACAGAGTTACGCCATTGTTTTTGCAGCCGTTTCTTAGGACTGTTTCCGTGGATTCCGAGAAGTGATATTTCAGATAGCTTTGAAGAATAGAAGGAAAAAGAAATATCCTCCAAGAGAAAGCAGAACCAAGCTTTCTGAGAAACTGCTTTGTGATATGTGAATTCATTTCACAGTGTTCTATCACCCTTTCTCGGGGGAGTTTCCTAGCACTCATTTGAGGAATCTCAGATGTGATGTCTTGGATATCGTTGAATCGCATGCTGAATAAGGAACTATCCTCAGAGAAACCTGCAGAGAAGCCTTCTCAGAAACTTCTTTGTTGTGGGTGATTTCAGCCCACAGATGTCCATCATTGTTTCCACTGAGAAACTTGCTAGGAGAGTTTTCGCGCAGAATCTGCAATAGGACACACGGTGGCGCTCCAAGACCACAAATAACTTCGTCTTACTAAAGAAAGAAGTTTTCTGAGAAACCGCTTTGTGATGTGTGAATTCAACTCACTAAGTTGCAGCTGTATTTCGTGGGGCCGTGGCCTAGCCCTATTTGTGTGGAATCTGAGAACAGATATTCCCGAACCCTTTGAAAACAATGGGGCCAAGGGAAACATCTTCCAATAAAAATGAGAAAGAAGCTTACTGAGAAACTTCTTTCTGATCTGTGAGTTCATCTCACAGAGTTACAATCTCTGCCTCAAGAAGCAGTTTGCTAACACTCTTTTCGTGGAATCTGCAAAGTGATATTTGGCAGCCTATTGGGGCCCATGGTGATAAAGGAAATATCCTCACATAATAACTAAAGAGAAGCATTCTGAGAAACTGCATTGCCATGTGTGAATGCAACTCACAGAGTTACACGTTTCTCTTCAGTGATCAGTTTGTTAGCATAGTTTTCTGGAGATCTGCAATTAGATACTTCATAGCGCAATGAACATTACAGTGACAAAGGAAATATCCAGAGATGAAAACTAGAAAGAAGCTTTCATAGAAACTTCTTGGTGATGTGTGAATTCATCTCACAGAGTTACACTTATGTTTCGTGGAGCAGTCCATTAACACTGTCTTTGGGGAAACTGAGAAGGGCTTCTTTGGATCACATTGAGGCCTACGCTGATAAAGGAAATTTCATCCGTTCAAAACGTGAAAGAAGCTTTCTGAGAAACTTCTTTCTGATCTGTGAGTTCATCTCACAGAGTTACAACCTCTGCCTCAAGAAGAAGTTTGCTAACACTCTTCTCGTCTAATCTGCAAAGTGATATTTGGGAGCCTATAGGGGCCCATGGTGATAAAGGAAATGTCCTCACATAGTAACTAAAGAGAAGCTTTCTGAGAAACTGCATTACCATGTGTGAATGCAACTCACAAAGATTACACGTTTCTCTTCAGTTATCAGTTTGTTAGCACAGTTTTCTGGAAATCTGCAATTAGATACTTCATAGCGCAATGAACATTACAGTGACAAAGGAAATATCCACAGTGAAAACTAGAAGGAAGCTTTCTTAGAAACTTCTTGTTGATGTGTGAATTCATCTCACAGAGTTACACTTATGTTTCGTGGAACAGTCCATTAACACTGTCTTTGGGAAAACTGAGAAGGGCTTCTTTGGACCACATTGAGGCCTACCCTGATAAAGGAAATTTCATCCGTTCAAAACGTGAAAGAAGCTTTCTGAGAAACTTCTTTCTGATCTGTGAGTTCATCTCACAGAGTTACAATCTCTGCCTCAAGAAGAAGTTTGCTAACACTCTTCTCGTGGAATCTGCAAAGTGATATTTGGGAGCCTATAGGGGCCCATGGTGATAAAGGAAATATCCTCACATAATAACTAAAGAGAAGCTTTCTGAGAAACTGCATTACCATGTGTGAATGCAACTCACAAAGTTACACGTTTCTCTTCAGTGATCAGTTTGTTAGCACAGTTTTCTGGAGATCTGCAATTAGATACTTCATAGCGCAATGAACATTACAGTGACAAAGGAAATATCCAGATGAAAACTAGAAAGAAGCTTTCTTAGAAACTTCTTGGTGATGTGTGAATTCATCTCACAGAGTTACACTTATGTTTCGTGGAGCAGTCCATTAACACTGTCTTTGGGGAAACTGAGAAGAGCTTCTTTGGATCACATTGAGGCCTACGCTGATAAAGGAAATTTCATCCGTTCAAAACGTGAAAGAAGCTTTCTGAGAAACTTCTTTCTGATCTGTGAGTTCATCTCACAGAGTTACAATCTCTGCCTCAAGAAGCAGTTTGCTAACACTCTTCTCGTGGAATCTGCAAAGTGATATTTGGGAGCCTATAGGGGCCCATGGTGATAAAGGAAATATCCTCACATAATAACTAAAGAGAAGCTTTCTGAGAAACTGCATTACCATGTGTGAATGCAACTCACAAAGTTACACGTTTCTCTTCAGTGATCAGTTTGTTAGCACAGTTTTCTGGAAATCTGCAATTAGATACTTCATAGCGCAATGAACATTACAGTGACAAAGGAAATATCCAAGATGAAAACTAGAAGAAGCTTTCTTAGAAACTTCTTGGTGATGTGTGAATTCATCTCACAGAGTTACACTTATGTTTCGTGGAACAGTCCATTAACACTGTCTTTGGGGAAACTGAGAAGGGCTTCTTTGGACCACATTGAGGCCTACGCTGATAAAGGAAATTTCATCCGTTCAAAACGTGAAAGAAGCTTTCTGAGAAACTTCTTTCTGATCTGTGAGTTCATCTCACAGAGTTACAATCTCTGCCTCAAGAAGCAGTTTGCTAACACTCTTTCGTGGAATCTGCAAAGTGATATTTGGGAGCCTATAGGGGCCCATGGTGATAAAGGAAATATCCTCACATAATAACTAAAGAGAAGCATTCTGAGAAACTGCATTACCATGTGTGAATGCAACTCACAGAGTTACACGTTTCTCTTCAGTGATCAGTTTGTTAGCATAGTTTTCTGGAGATCTGCAATTAGATACTTCATAGCGCAATGAACATTACAGTGACAAAGGAAATATCCAGATGAAAACTAGAAAGAAGCTTTCTTAGAAACTTCTTGGTGATGTGTGAATTCATCTCACAGAGTTACACTTATGTTTCGTGGAGCAGTCCATTAACACTGTCTTTGGGGAAACTGAGAAGGGCTTCTTTGGACCACATTGAGGCCTACGCTGATAAAGGAAATTTCATCCGTTCAAACGTGAAAGAAGCTTTCTGAGAAACTTCTTTCTGATCTGTGAGTTCATCTCACAGAGTTACAACCTCTGCCTCAAGAAGAAGTTTGCTAACACTCTTCTCGTCTAATCTGCAAAGTGATATTTGGGAGCCTATAGGGGCCCATGGTGATAAAGGAAATATCCTCACATAATAACTAAAGAGAAGCTTTCTGAGAAACTGCATTACCATGTGTGAATGCAACTCACAAAGTTACACGTTTCTCTTCAGTGATCAGTTTGTTAGCACAGTTTTCTGGAAATCTGCAATTAGATACTTCATAGCGCAATGAACATTACAGTGACAAAGGAAATATCCACAGTGAAAACTAGAAGAAGCTTTCTTAGAAACTTCTTGTGATGTGTGAATTCATCTCACAGAGTTACACTTATGTTTCGTGGAAGCAGTCCATTAACACTGTCTTTGGGGAAACTGAGAAGGGCTTCTTTGGACACATTGAGGCCTACGCTGATAAAGGAAATTTCATCCGTTCAAAACGTGAAAGAAGCTTTCTGAGAAACTTCTTTCTGATCTGTGAGTTCATCTCACAGAGTTACAACCTCTGCCTCAAGAAGAAGTTTGCTAACACTCTTCTCGTCTAATCTGCAAAGTGATATTTGGGAGCCTATAGGGGCCCATGGTGATAAAGGAAATATCCTCACATAATAACTAAAGAGAAGCTTTCTGAGAAACTGCATTACCATGTGTGAATGCAACTCACAAAGTTACACGTTTCTCTTCAGTGATCAGTTTGTTAGCACTAGTTTTCTGGAGATCTGCAATTAGATACTTCATAGCGCAATGAACATTACAGTGACAAAGGAAATATCCAAGATGAAAACTAGAAAGAAGCTTTCTTAGAAACTTCTTGTTGATGTGTGAATTCATCTCACAGAGTTACACTTATGTTTCGTGGAGCAGTCCATTAACACTGTCTTTGGGGAAACTGAGAAGAGCTTCTTTGGATCACATTGAGGCCTACGCTGATAAAGGAAATTTCATCCGTTCAAAACGTGAAAGAAGCTTTCTGAGAAACTTCTTTCTGATCTGTGAGTTCATCTCACAGAGTTACAACCTCTGCCTCAAGAAGAAGTTTGCTAACACTCTTCTCGTCTAATCTGCAAAGTGATATTTGGGAGCCTATAGGGGCCCATGGTGATAAAGGAAATGTCCTCACATAATAACTAAAGAGAAGCTTTCTGAGAAACTGCATTACCATGTGTGAATGCAACTCACAAAGTTACACGTTTCTCTTCAGTGATCAGTTTGTTAACACAGTTTTCTGGAGATCTGCAATTAGATACTTCATAGCGCAATGAACATTACAGTGACAAAGGAAATATCCAGATGAAAACTAGAAAGAAGCTTTCTTAGAAACTTCTTGGTGATGTGTGAATTCATCTCACAGAGTTACACTTATGTTTCGTGGAGCAGTCCATTAACACTGTCTTTGGGGAAACTGAGAAGAGCTTCTTTGGATCACATTGAGGCCTACGCTGATAAAGGAAATTTCATCCGTTCAAAACGTGAAAGAAGCTTTCTGAGAAACTTCTTTCTGATCTGTGAGTTCATCTCACAGAGTTACAATCTCTGCCTCAAGAAGCAGTTTGCTAACACTCTTTCGTGGAATCTGCAAAGTGATATTTGGGAGCCTCTAGGGGCCCATGGTGATAAAGGAAATATCCTCACATAATAACTAAAGAGAAGCTTTCTGAGAAACTGCATTACCATATGTGAATGCAACTCACAAAGTTACACGTTTCTCTTCAGTTATCAGTTTGTTAGCACAGTTTTCTGGAAATCTGCAATTAGATACTTCATAGCGCAATGAACATTACAGTGACAAAGGAAATATCCACAGTGAAAACTAGAAGGAAGCTTTCTTAGAAACTTCTTGTTGATGTGTGAATTCATCTCACAGAGTTACACTTATGTTTCGTGGAACAGTCCATTAACACTGTCTTTGGGGAAACTGAGAAGGGCTTCTTTGGACCACATTGAGGCCTACACTGATAAAGGAAATTTCATCCGTTCAAAACGTGAAAGAAGCTTTCTGAGAAACTTCTTTCTGATCTGTGAGTTCATCTCACAGAGTTACAATCTCTGCCTCAAGAAGCAGTTTGCTAACACTCTTTTCGTGGAATCTGCAAAGTGATATTTGGCAGCCTATTGGGGCCCATGGTGATAAAGGAAATATCCTCACATAATAACTAAAGAGAAGCATTCTGAGAAACTGCATTGCCATGTGTGAATGCAACTCACAGAGTTACACGTTTCTCTTCAGTGATCAGTTTGTTAGCATAGTTTTCTGGAGATCTGCAATTAGATACTTCATAGCGCAATGAACATTACAGTGACAAAGGAAATATCCAGAGATGAAAACTAGAAAGAAGCTTTCTTAGAAACTTCTTGTTGATGTGTGAATTCATCTCACAGAGTTACACTTATGTTTCGTGGAGCAGTCCATTAACACTGTCTTTGGGGAAACTGAGAAGGGCTTCTTTGGATCACATTGAGGCCTACGCTGATAAAGGAAATTTCATCCGTTCAAAACGTGAAAGAAGCTTTCTGAGAAACTTCTTTCTGATCTGTGAGTTCATCTCACAGAGTTACAACCTCTGCCTCAAGAAGAAGTTTGCTAACACTCTTCTCGTCTAATCTGCAAAGTGATATTTGGGAGCCTATAGGGGCCCATGGTGATAAAGGAAATGTCCTCACATAATAACTAAAGAGAAGCTTTTCTGAGAAACTGCATTACCATGTGTGAATGCAACTCACAAAGTTACACGTTTCTCTTCAGTGATCAGTTTGTTAACACAGTTTTCTGGAGATCTGCAATTAGATACTTCATAGCGCAATGAACATTACAGTGACAAGGAAATATCCAGATGAAAACTAGAAAGAAGCTTTCTTAGAAACTTCTTGGTGATGTGTGAATTCATCTCACAGAGTTACACTTATGTTTCGTGGAGCAGTCCATTAACACTGTCTTTGGGGAAACTGAGAAGGAGCTCTTTGGATCACATTGAGGCCTACGCTGATAAAGGAAATTTCATCCGTTCAAAACGTGAAAGAAGCTTTCTGAGAAACTTCTTTCTGATCTGTGAGTTCATCTCACAGAGTTACAATCTCTGCCTCAAGAGCAGTTTGCTAACACTCTTTTCGTGGAATCTGCAAAGTGATATTTGGCAGCCTATGGGGCCCATGGTGATAAAGGAAATATCCTCATATAATAACTAAAGAGAAGCATTCTGAGAAACTGCATTGCATGTGTGAATGCAACTCACAGAGTTACACGTTTCTCTTCAGTGATCAGTTTGTTAGCATAGTTTTCTGGAGATCTGCAATTAGATACTTCATAGCGCAATGAACATTACAGTGACAAAGGAAATATCCAGAGATGAAAACTAGAAAGAAGCTTTCATAGAAACTTCTTGTGATGTGTGAATTCATCTCACAGAGTTACACTTATGTTTCGTGGAGCAGTCCATTAACACTGTCTTGGGGAAACTGAGAAGGGCTTCTTTGGACCACATTGAGGCCTACGCTGATAAAGGAAATTTCATCCGTTCAAAAACGTGAAAGAAGCTTTCTGAGAAACTTCTTTCTGATCTGTGAGTTCATCTCACAGAGTTACAACCTCTGCCTCAAGAAGAAGTTTGCTAACACTCTTTCGTCTAATCTGCAAAGTGATATTTGGGAGCCTATAGGGGCCCATGGTGATAAGGAAATGTCCTCACATAATAACTAAAGAGAAGCTTTCTGAGAAACTGCATTACCATGGTGAATGCAACTCACAAAGTTACACGTTTCTCTTCAGTGATCAGTTTGTTAACACAGTTTTCTGGAGATCTGCAATTAGATACTTCATAGCGCAATGAACATTACAGTGACAAAGGAAATATCCAGATGAAAACTAGAAGAAGCTTTCTTAGAAACTTCTTGGTGATGTGTGAATTCATCTCACAGAGTTACACTTATGTTTCGTGGAGCAGTCCATTAACACTGTCTTTGGGGAAACTGAGAAGGCTTTTGGACCACATTGAGGCCTACCTGATAAAGGAAATTTCATCCGTTCAAAACGTGAAAGAAGCTTTCTGGAAACTTC
>NC_044570.1:15459451-15535747 GCF_007565055.1 Rhinopithecus roxellana
TGGAAATCTGCAATTAGATACTTCATAGCGCAATGAACATACAGTGACAAATGAAATATCCACAAATGAAAACTAGAAAGAAGCTTTCTTAGAAACTTCTTGGTGATGTGTGAATTCATCTCACAGAGGTTACACTTATGTTTTCGCGTGGAGCAGTCGCATTAACACTGTCTTTGAGGAATCTGAGAAGGGCTTCTTTGGATCATATTGAGGCCTACGGCTGATAAAGGAAATTTCATTTCATCCGTTCAAAACGTGAAAGAAGCTTTCTGAGAAACTTCTTTTCTGATCTGTGAGTTCATCTCACAGAGTTGACAACCTCTGCCTCAAGAAGGGCATTTGCTAACACGCTGGGCGGGGCGAATCTGCAAAGTGATATTGGGGAGCCTATTGGGGCCCATGGTGATAAGGAAATTTCCTCACATAATAACGAAAGAGAAGCTTTCTGATAAACTGCAAGTGCCATGTGTGAAGGCAACTCACAAAGCTGTACGCCAGTGTGCAAAAAGAAAGGGGACGCCGTGCTTGTGGACTGTTCCGTGGATTCGGAGAAGTGATATTTCAGATAGCTTAGAAGAATAGTAAGGAGAAATGAAATAGTCCTTCAGAGCAAGCGGAACCAAGCCTTTGTGAAAAACGGCTTTGTGACTATGGTGAAGGCAGTGTATTCACATTGTGCTAGCACCCGTAGTTCGGGGGCAGTTTCCTAGCACTCGTCATTTTGCAGGAAATCTCAGTAATGTGATTGTCTTGGATAGCGTGTGAAATCGCATGCTGTGATAGAGGAACTTATCTACGCGGAAGAAAACCCTGCAGAGAAGGCTTCTTCAAAAACGTTTTGTTGTCGTGGGTGAAGTCAGCCCACAGATGTCCATCATTGTTTCCACTGTAGAAACTCAGCTAGCAGACTTTCGCAGAATCGCATAGGACACACGGTGGCGCTCCAAGACCACAAGATAACCGCCTCTTACTAAGAAAGAAGCATTTCTGAGAAACGCTATGGTGATGTGTGAAGAATTCACTCACTAAGGTTGCAGGCGGTATGTCGTGGGGCCGTGGCCTAGGCCTATTTGTGTGGAATCTGAGAACAGATATTCCCGATCCCTTGAAAACAATGGGGGCCAATGAAAACATCTTCCAATAAAAATGAGAAAGAAGCTTTCTGAGAAACTTCTTTCTGATCTGTGAGTTCATCTCACAGAGTTACAACCTCTGCCGCAAGAAGCAGTTTTGCTAACACTCTTTTCGTGAATCTGCAAAGTGATATTTGGGAGCCTATTGGGGCCCATGGTGAATAAAGGGAATATCCTCACATAATAACTAAAGAGAAGCTTTCTGAGAAACTGCATTGCCATGTGGTGAATGCAACTCACAGAGTTACACGTTCTCTTCAGTGATCAGTTTGTTAGCACAGTTTTTCTGGAAAGCTGCAATTAGATACTTCATAGCGCAATGAACATTAACAGTGACAAAGGAAATATCCACAGATGAAAACTAGAAAGAAGCTTTCTTAGAAACTTCTTGGTGATGTGTGAATTCATCTCACAGAGTTACACTTATGTTTCGTGGAGCAGTCCATTAACACTGTCTTTGAGGAATCTGAGAAGGGCTTCTTTGGATCACATTGAGGCCTACGCTGATAAAGGAAATTTCATCCGTTCAACACGTGAAAGAAGCTTTCTGAGAAACTTCTTTCTGATCTGTGAGTTCATCTCACAGAGTTACAACCTCTGCCTCAAGAAGCAGTTTGCTAACACTCTTTTCGTGGAATCTGCAAAGTGATATTTGGGAGCCTATTGGGGCCCATGGTAATAAAGGAAATATCCTCACATAATAACTAAAGAGAAGCTTTCTGAGAAACTGCATTGCCATGTGTGAATGCAACTCACAGACTTACGCCATTGTTCTTTGGAGCCGTTTCTTTGGACTGTTTCCGTGGATTCTGAGAAGTGATATTTCAGATAGCTTTGAAGAATAGAAGGAGAAAGGAAATATCCTTCAAGAGAAAGCGGAACCAAGCTTTGTGAGAAACTGCTTTGTGATATGTGAATTCATTTCACAGTGTTCTATCACCCGTTCTCGGGGGAGTTTCCTAGCACTCATTTTGAGGAATCTCAGATGTGATGTCTTGGATATCGTTGAATCGCATGCTGAATAAGGAACTATCCTCAGAGAAACCTGCAGAGAAGGCTTCTCAAAAACTTCTTTGTTGGGGGTGAATTCAGCCCACAGATGTCCATCATTGTTTCCACTGAGAAACTCGCTAGCAGAATTTTCGCAGAATCTGCAATAGGACACACGGTGGCGCTCCAAGACCACAAATAACCTCGTCTTACTAAAGAAAGAAGCTTTCTGAGAAACGCTATGTGATGTGTGAATTCAACTCACTAAGTTGCAGCGGTATTTCGTGGGGCCGTGGCCTAGGCCTATTTGTGTGGAATCTGAGAACAGATATTCCCGATCCCTTTGAAAACAATGGGGCCAATGGAAACATCTTCCAATAAAAATGAGAAAGAAGCTTTCTGAGAAACTTCTTTCTGATCTGTGAGTTCATCTCACAGAGTTACAACCTCTGCCTCAAGAAGCAGTTTGCTAACACTCTTTTCGTGGAATCTGCAAAGTGATATTTGGGAGCCTATTGGGGCCCATGGTGATAAAGGAAATATCCTCACATAATAACTAAAGAGAAGCTTTCTGAGAAACTGCATTGCCAAGTGTGAATGCAACTCACAGAGTTACACGTTTCTCTTCAGTGATCAGTTTGTTAGCACAGTTTTCTGGAAATCTGCAATTAGATACTTCATAGCGCAATGAACATTACAGTGACAAAGGAAATATCCACAGATGAAAACTAGAAAGAAGCTTTCTTAGAAACTTCTTGGTGATGTGTGAATTCATCTCACAGAGTTACACTTATGTTTCGTGGAGCAGTCCATTAACACTGTCTTTGAGGAATCTGAGAAGGGCTTCTTTGGATCATATTGAGGCCTACGCTGATAAAGGAAATTTCATCCGTTCAAAACGTGAAAGAAGCTTTCTGAGAAACTTCTTTCTGATCTGTGAGTTCATCTCACAGAGTTACAACCTCTGCCTCAAGAAGCAGTTTGCTAACACTCTTTTCGTGGAATCTGCAAAGTGATATTTGGGAGCCTATTGGGGCCCATGGTGATAAAGGAAATATCCTCACATAATAACTAAAGAGAAGCTTTCTGAGAAACTGCATTGCCAAGTGTGAATGCAACTCACAGAGTTACACGTTTCTCTTCAGTGATCAGTTTGTTAGCACAGTTTTCTGGAAATCTGCAATTAGATACTTCATAGCGCAATGAACATTACAGTGACAAAGGAAATATCCACAGATGAAAACTAGAAAGAAGCTTTCTTAGAAACTTCTTGGTGATGTGTGAATTCATCTCACAGAGTTACACTTATGTTTCGTGGAGCAGTCCATTAACACTGTCTTTGAGGAATCTGAGAAGGGCTTCTTTGGATCACATTGAGGCCTACGCTGATAAAGGAAATTTCATCCGTTCAAACCGTGAAAGAAGCTTTCTGAGAAACTTCTTTCTGATCTGTGAGTTCATCTCACAGAGTTACAACCTCTGCCTCAAGAAGCAGTTTGCTAACACTCTTTTCGTGGAATCTGCAAAGTGATATTTGGGAGCCTATTGGGGCCCATGGTGATAAAGGAAATATCCTCACATAATAACTAAAGAGAAGCTTTCTGAGAAACTGCATTGCCATGTGTGAATGCAACTCACAGAGTTACACGTTTCTCTTCAGTGATCAGTTTGTTAGCACAGTTTTCTGGAAATCTGCAATTAGATACTTCATAGCGCAATGAACATTACAGTGACAAAGGAAATATCCACAGATGAAAACTAGAAAGAAGCTTTCTTAGAAACTTCTTGGTGATGTGTGAATTCATCTCACAGAGTTACACTTATGTTTCGTGGAGCAGTCCATTAACACTGTCTTTGAGGAATCTGAGAAGGGCTTCTTTGGATCATATTGAGGCCTACGCTGATAAAGGAAATTTCATCCGTTCAAAACGTGAAAGAAGCTTTCTGAGAAACTTCTTTCTGATCTGTGAGTTCATCTCACAGAGTTACAACCTCTGCCTCAAGAAGCAGTTTGCTAACACTCTTTTCGTGGAATCTGCAAAGTGATATTTGGGAGCCTATTGGGGCCCATGGTGATAAAGGAAATATCCTCACATAATAACTAAAGAGAAGCTTTCTGAGAAACTGCATTGCCAAGTGTGAATGCAACCCACAGAGTTACACGTTTCTCTTCAGTGATCAGTTTGTTAGCACAGTTTTCTGGAAATCTGCAATTAGATACTTCATAGCGCAATGAACATTACAGTGACAAAGGAAATATCCAGAGATGAAAACTAGAAAGAAGCTTTCTTAGAAACTTCTTGGTGATGTGTGAATTCATCTCACAGAGTTACACTTATGTTTCGTGGAGCAGTCCATTAACACTGTCTTTGAGGAATCTGAGAAGGGCTTCTTTGGATCACATTGAGGCCTACGCTGATAAAGGAAATTTCATCCGTTCAAAACGTGAAAGAAGCTTTCTGAGAAACTTCTTTCTGATCTGTGAGTTCATCTCACAGAGTTACAACCTCTGCCTCAAGAAGCAGTTTGCTAACACTCTTTTCGTGGAATCTGCAAAGTGATATTTGGGAGCCTATTGGGGCCCATGGTGATAAAGGAAATATCCTCACATAATAACTAAAGAGAAGCTTTCTGAGAAACTGCATTGCCATGTGTGAATGCAACTCACAGAGTTACACGTTTCTCTTCAGTGATCAGTTTGTTAGCACAGTTTTCTGGAAATCTGCAATTAGATACTTCATAGCGCAATGAACATTACAGTGACAAAGGAAATATCCACAGATGAAAACTAGAAAGAAGCTTTCTTAGAAACTTCTTGGTGATGTGTGAATTCATCTCACAGAGTTACACTTATGTTTCGTGGAGCAGTCCGTTAACACTGTCTTTGAGGAATCTGAGAAGGGCTTCTTTGGATCACTATTGAGGCCTACGCTGATAAAGGAAATTTCATCCGTTCAAAACGTGAAAGAAGCTTTCTGAGAAACTTCTTTCTGATCTGTGAGTTCATCTCACAGAGTTACAACCTCTGCCTCAAGAAGCAGTTTGCTAACACTCTTTTCGTGGAATCTGCAAAGTGATATTTGGGAGCCTATTGGGGCCCATGGTGATAAAGGAAATATCCTCACATAATAACTAAAGAGAAGCTTTCTGAGAAACTGCATTGCCATGTGTGAATGCAACTCACAGAGTTACACGTTTCTCTTCATGTGATCAGTTTGTTAGCACAGTTTTCTGGAAATCTGCAATTAGATACTTCATAGCGCAATGAACATAACAGTGACAAATGAAATATCCACAGATGAAAACTAGAAAGAAGCTTTCTTAGAAACTTCTTGGTGATGTGTGAATTCATCTCACAGAGTTACACTTATGTTTCGTGGAGCAGTGCCATTAACACTGTCTTTGAGGAATCTGAGAAGGGCTTCTTTGGATCATATTGAGGCCTACGCTGATAAAGGAAATTTCATCCGTTCAAAACGTGAAAGAAGCTTTCTGAGAAACTTCTTTCTGATCTGTGAGTTCATCTCACAGAGTTACAACCTCTGCCTCAAGAAGCAGTTTGCTAACACTCTTTTCGTGGAATCTGCAAAGTGATATTTGGGAGCCTATTGGGGCCCATGGTGATAAAGGAAATATCCTCACATAATAACTAAAGAGAAGCTTTCTGAGAAACTGCATTGCCAAGTGTGAATGCAACTCACAGAGTTACACGTTTCTCTTCAGTGATCAGTTTGTTAGCACAGTTTTCTGGAAATCTGCAATTAGATACTTCATAGCGCAATGAACATTACAGTGACAAAGGAAATATCCACAGATGAAAACTAGAAAGAAGCTTTCTTAGAAACTTCTTGGTGATGTGTGAATTCATCTCACAGAGTTACACTTATGTTTCGTGGAGCAGTCCATTAACACTGTCTTTGAGGAATCTGAGAAGGGCTTCTTTGGATCATATTGAGGCCTACGCTGATAAAGGAAATTTCATCCGTTCAAAACGTGAAAGAAGCTTTCTGAGAAACTTCTTTCTGATCTGTGAGTTCATCTCACAGAGTTACAACCTCTGCCTCAAGAAGCAGTTTGCTAACACTCTTTTCGTGGAATCTGCAAAGTGATATTTGGGAGCCTATTGGGGCCCATGGTGATAAAGGAAATATCCTCACATAATAACTAAAGAGAAGCTTTCTGAGAAACTGCATTGCCAAGTGTGAATGCAACTCACAGAGTTACACGTTTCTCTTCAGTGATCAGTTTGTTAGCACAGTTTTCTGGAAATCTGCAATTAGATACTTCATAGCGCAATGAACATTACAGTGACAAAGGAAATATCCAGAGATGAAAACTAGAAAGAAGCTTTCTTAGAAACTTCTTGGTGATGTGTGAATTCATCTCACAGAGTTACACTTATGTTTCGTGGAGCAGTCCATTAACACTGTCTTTGAGGAATCTGAGAAGGGCTTCTTTGGATCACATTGAGGCCTACGCTGATAAAGGAAATTTCATCCGTTCAAAACGTGAAAGAAGCTTTCTGAGAAACTTCTTTCTGATCTGTGAGTTCATCTCACAGAGTTACAACCTCTGCCTCAAGAAGCAGTTTGCTAACACTCTTTTCGTGGAATCTGCAAAGTGATATTTGGGAGCCTATTGGGGCCCATGGTGATAAAGGAAATATCCTCACATAATAACTAAAGAGAAGCTTTCTGAGAAACTGCATTGCCATGTGTGAATGCAACTCACAGAGTTACACGTTTCTCTTCAGTGATCAGTTTGTTAGCACAGTTTTCTGGAAATCTGCAATTAGATACTTCATAGCGCAATGAACATTACAGTGACAAAGGAAATATCCACAGATGAAAACTAGAAAGAAGCTTTCTTAGAAACTTCTTGGTGATGTGTGAATTCATCTCACAGAGTTACACTTATGTTTCGTGGAGCAGTCCATTAACACTGTCTTTGAGGAATCTGAGAAGGGCTTCTTTGGATCACTATTGAGGCCTACGCTGATAAAGGAAATTTCATCCGTTCAAAACCGTGAAAGAAGCTTTCTGAGAAACTTCTTTCTGATCTGTGAGTTCATCTCACAGAGTTACAACCTCTGCCTCAAGAAGCAGTTTGCTAACACTCTTTTCGTGGAATCTGCAAAGTGATATTTGGGAGCCTATTGGGGCCCATGGTAATAAAGGAAATATCCTCACATAATAACTAAAGAGAAGCTTTCTGAGAAACTGCATTGCCATGTGTGAATGCAACTCACAGACTTACGCCAGTGTTCTTTGGAGCCGTTTCTTTGGACTGTTTCCGTGGATTCTGAGAAGTGATATTTCAGATAGCTTTGAAGAATAGAAGGAGAAAGGAAATATCCTTCAAGAGAAAGCGGAACCAAGCTTTGTGAGAAACTGCTTTGTGATATGTGAATTCATTTCACAGTGTTCTATCACCCGTTCTCGGGGGAGTTTCCTAGCACTCATTTTGAGGAATCTCAGATGTGATGTCTTGGATATCGTTGAATCGCATGCTGAATAAGGAACTATCCTCAGATAAACCTGCAGAGAAGGCTTCTCAAAAACTTCTTTGTTGTGGGTGAATTCAGCCCACAGATGTCCATCATTGTTTCCACTGAGAAACTCGCTAGCAGAATTTTCGCAGAATCTGCAATAGGACACACGGTGGCGCTCCAAGACCACAAATAACCTCGTCTTACTAAAGAAAGAAGTTTTCTGAGAAACGCTATGTGATGTGTGAATTCAACTCACTAAGTTGCAGCGGTATTTCGTGGGGCCGTGGCCTAGGCCTATTTGTGTGGAATCTGAGAACAGATATTCCCGATCCCTTTGAAAACAATGGGGCCAATGGAAACATCTTCCAATAAAAATGAGAAAGAAGCTTTCTGAGAAACTTCTTTCTGATCTGTGAGTTCATCTCACAGAGTTACAACCTCTGCCTCAAGAAGCAGTTTGCTAACACTCTTTTCGTGGAATCTGCAAAGTGATATTTGGGAGCCTATTGGGGCCCATGGTGATAAAGGAAATATCCTCACATAATAACTAAAGAGAAGCTTTCTGAGAAACTGCATTGCCAAGTGTGAATGCAACTCACAGAGTTACACGTTTCTCTTCAGTGATCAGTTTGTTAGCACAGTTTTCTGGAAATCTGCAATTAGATACTTCATAGCGCAATGAACATTACAGTGACAAAGGAAATATCCACAGATGAAAACTAGAAAGAAGCTTTCTTAGAAACTTCTTGGTGATGTGTGAATTCATCTCACAGAGTTACACTTATGTTTCGTGGAGCAGTCCATTAACACTGTCTTTGAGGAATCTGAGAAGGGCTTCTTTGGATCATATTGAGGCCTACGCTGATAAAGGAAATTTCATCCGTTCAAACCGTGAAAGAAGCTTTCTGAGAAACTTCTTTCTGATCTGTGAGTTCATCTCACAGAGTTACAACCTCTGCCTCAAGAAGCAGTTTGCTAACACTCTTTTCGTGGAATCTGCAAAGTGATATTTGGGAGCCTATTGGGGCCCATGGTAATAAAGGAAATATCCTCACATAATAACTAAAGAGAAGCTTTCTGAGAAACTGCATTGCCAAGTGTGAATGCAACCCACAGAGTTACACGTTTCTCTTCAGTGATCAGTTTGTTAGCACAGTTTTCTGGAAATCTGCAATTAGATACTTCATAGCGCAATGAACATTACAGTGACAAAGGAAATATCCAGAGATGAAAACTAGAAAGAAGCTTTCTTAGAAACTTCTTGGTGATGTGTGAATTCATCTCACAGAGTTACACTTATGTTTCGTGGAGCAGTCCATTAACACTGTCTTTGAGGAATCTGAGAAGGGCTTCTTTGGATCATATTGAGGCCTACGCTGATAAAGGAAATTTCATCCGTTCAAAACGTGAAAGAAGCTTTCTGAGAAACTTCTTTCTGATCTGTGAGTTCATCTCACAGAGTTACAACCTCTGCCTCAAGAAGCAGTTTGCTAACACTCTTTTCGTGGAATCTGCAAAGTGATATTTGGGAGCCTATTGGGGCCCATGGTGATAAAGGAAATATCCTCACATAATAACTAAAGAGAAGCTTTCTGAGAAACTGCATTGCCATGTGTGAATGCAACTCACAGACTTACGCCAGTGTTCTTTGGAGCCGTTTCTTTGGACTGTTTCCGTGGATTCTGAGAAGTGATATTTCAGATAGCTTTGAAGAATAGAAGGAGAAAGGAAATATCCTTCAAGAGAAAGCGGAACCAAGCTTTGTGAGAAACTGCTTTGTGATATGTGAATTCATTTCACAGTGTTCTATCACCCGTTCTCAGGGGGAGTTTCCTAGCACTCATTTTGAGGAATCTCAGATGTGATGTCTTGGATATCGTTGAATCGCATGCTGAATAAGGAACTATCCTCAGAGAAACCTGCAGAGAAGGCTTCTCAAAAACTTCTTTGTTGTGGGTGAATTCAGCCCACAGATGTCCATCATTGTTTCCACTGAGAAACTCGCTAGCAGAATTTTCGCAGAATCTGCAATAGGACACACGGTGGCGCTCCAAGACCACAAATAACCTCGTCTTACTAAAGAAAGAAGCTTTCTGAGAAACGCTATGTGATGTGTGAATTCAACTCACTAAGTTGCAGCGGTATTTCGTGGGGCCGTGGCCTAGGCCCTATTTGTGTGGAATCTGAGAACAGATATTCCCGATCCCTTTGAAAACAATGGGGCCAATGGAAACATCTTCCAATAAAATGAGAAAGAAGCTTTCTGAGAAACTTCTTTCTGATCTGTGAGTTCATCTCACAGAGTTACAACCTCTGCCTCAAGAAGCAGTTTGCTAACACTCTTTTCGTGGAATCTGCAAAGTGATATTTGGGAGCCTATTGGGGCCCATGGTAATAAAGGAAATATCCTCACATAATAACTAAAGAGAAGCTTTCTGAGAAACTGCATTGCCAAGTGTGAATGCAACCCACAGAGTTACACGTTTCTCTTCAGTGATCAGTTTGTTAGCACAGTTTTCTGGAAATCTGCAATTAGATACTTCATAGCGCAATGAACATTACAGTGACAAAGGAAATATCCACAGATGAAAACTAGAAAGAAGCTTTCTTAGAAACTTCTTGGTGATGTGTGAATTCATCTCACAGAGTTACACTTATGTTTCGTGGAGCAGTCCATTAACACTGTCTTTGAGGAATCTGAGAAGGGCTTCTTTGGATCACATTGAGGCCTAAGCTGATAAAGGAAATTTCATCCGTTCAAAACGTGAAAGAAGCTTTCTGAGAAACTTCTTTCTGATCTGTGAGTTCATCTCACAGAGTTACAACCTCTGCCTCAAGAAGCAGTTTGCTAACACTCTTTTCGTGGAATCTGCAAAGTGATATTTGGGAGCCTATTGGGGCCCATGGTTATAAAGGAAATATCCTCACATAATAACTAAAGAGAAGCTTTCTGAGAAACTGCATTGCCAAGTGTGAATGCAACCCACAGAGTTACACGTTTCTCTTCAGTGATCAGTTTGTTAGCACAGTTTTCTGGAAATCTGCAATTAGATACTTCATAGCGCAATGAACATTACAGTGACAAAGGAAATATCCACAGATGAAAACTAGAAAGAAGCTTTCTTAGAAACTTCTTGGTGATGTGTGAATTCATCTCACAGAGTTACACTTATGTTTCGTGGAGCAGTCCATTAACACTGTCTTTGAGGAATCTGAGAAGGGCTTCTTTGGATCATATTGAGGCCTACGCTGATAAAGGAAATTTCATCCGTTCAAACCGTGAAAGAAGCTTTCTGAGAAACTTCTTTCTGATCTGTGAGTTCATCTCACAGAGTTACAACCTCTGCCTCAAGAAGCAGTTTGCTAACACTCTTTTCGTGGAATCTGCAAAGTGATATTTGGGAGCCTATTGGGGCCCATGGTGATAAAGGAAATATCCTCACATAATAACTAAAGAGAAGCTTTCTGAGAAACTGCATTGCCAAGTGTGAATGCAACCCACAGAGTTACACGTTTCTCTTCAGTGATCAGTTTGTTAGCACAGTTTTCTGGAAATCTGCAATTAGATACTTCATAGCGCAATGAACATTACAGTGACAAAGGAAATATCCAGAGATGAAAACTAGAAAGAAGCTTTCTTAGAAACTTCTGGTGATGTGTGAATTCATCTCACAGAGTTACACTTATGTTTCGTGGAGCAGTCCATTAACACTGTCTTTGAGGAATCTGAGAAGGGCTTCTTTGGATCATATTGAGGCCTACGCTGATAAAGGAAATTTCATCCGTTCAAAACGTGAAAGAAGCTTTCTGAGAAACTTCTTTCTGATCTGTGAGTTCATCTCACAGAGTTACAACCTCTGCCTCAAGAAGCAGTTTGCTAACACTCTTTTCGTGGAATCTGCAAAGTGATATTTGGGAGCCTATTGGGGCCCATGGTGATAAAGGAAATATCCTCACATAATAACTAAAGAGAAGCTTTCTGAGAAACTGCATTGCCAGTGTGAATGCAACCCACAGAGTTACACGTTTCTCTTCAGTGATCAGTTTGTTAGCACAGTTTTCTGGAAATCTGCAATTAGATACTTCATAGCGCAATGAACATTACAGTGACAAAGGAAATATCCACAGATGAAAACTAGAAAGAAGCTTTCTTAGAAACTTCTTGGTGATGTGTGAATTCATCTCACAGAGTTACACTTATGTTTCGTGGAGCAGTCCAGTTAACACTGTCTTTGAGGAATCTGAGAAGGGCTTCTTTAGACCACTTGAGGCCTACGCTGATAAAGGAAATGTCATCCGCTTCAAAACGTGAAAGAAGCTTTCTGAGAAACTTCTTTCTGATCTTTGAGTTCATCTCACAGAGTTACAACCTCTGCCTCAAGAAGCAGTTTGCTAACACTCTTTTCGTGGAATCTGCAAAGTGATATTTGGGAGCCTATTGGGGCCCATGGTAATAAAGGAAATATCCTCACATAATAACTAAAGAGAAGCTTTCTGAGAAACTGCATTGCCATGTGTGAATGCAACTCACAGACTTACGCCAGTGTTCTTTGGAGCCATTTCTTTGGACTGTTTCCGTGGATTCTGAGAAGTGATATTTCAGATAGCTTTGAAGAATAGAAGGAGAAAGGAAATATCCTTCAAGAGAAAGCGGAACCAAGCTTTGTGAGAAACTGCTTTGTGATATGTGAATTCATTTCACAGTGTTCTATCACCCGTTCTCGGGGGAGTTTCCTAGCACTCATTTTGAGGAATCTCAGATGTGATGTCTTGGATATCGTTGAATCGCATGCTGAATAAGGAACTATCCTCAGAGAAACCTGCAGAGAAGGCTTCTCAAAAACTTCTTTGTTGTGGGTGAATTCAGCCCACAGATGTCCATCATTGTTTCCACTGAGAAACTCGCTAGCAGAATTTTCGCAGAATCTGCAATAGGACACACGGTGGCGCTCCAAGACCACAAATAACCTCGTCTTACTAAAGAAAGAAGCTTTCTGAGAAACGCTATGTGATGTGTGAATTCAACTCACTAAGTTGCAGCGGTATTTCGTGGGGCCGTGGCCTAGGCCTATTTGTGTGGAATCTGAGAACAGATATTCCCCATCCCTTTGAAAACAATGGGGCCAATGGAAACATCTTCCAATAAAAATGAGAAAGAAGCTTTCTGAGAAACTTCTTTCTGATCTGTGAGTTCATCTCACAGAGTTACAACCTCTGCCTCAAGAAGCAGTTTGCTAACACTCTTTTCGTGGAATCTGCAAAGTGATATTTGGGAGCCTATTGGGGCCCATGGTGATAAAGGAAATATCCTCACATAATAACTAAAGAGAAGCTTTCTGAGAAACTGCATTGCCATGTGTGAATGCAACTCACAGAGTTACACGATTCTCTTCAGTGATCAGTTTGTTAGCACAGTTTTCTGGAAATCTGCAATTAGATACTTCATAGCGCAATGAACATAACAGTGACAAATGAAATATCCACAAATGAAAACTAGAAAGAAGCTTTCTTAGAAACTTCTTGGTGATGTGTGAATTCATCTCACAGAGTTACACTTATGTTTCGTGGAGCAGTCCATTAACACTGTCTTTGAGGAATCTGAGAAGGGCTTCTTTGGATCATATTGAGGCCTACGCTGATAAAGGAAATTTCATCCGTTCAAAACGTGAAAGAAGCTTTCTGAGAAACTTCTTTCTGATCTGTGAGTTCATCTCACAGAGTTACAACCTCTGCCTCAAGAAGCAGTTTGCTAACACTCTTTTCGTGGAATCTGCAAAGTGATATTTGGGAGCCTATTGGGGCCCATGGTAATAAAGGAAATATCCTCACATAATAACTAAAGAGAAGCTTTCTGAGAAACTGCATTGCCATGTGTGAATGCAACTCACAGACTTACGCCAGTGTTCTTTGGAGCCGTTTCTTTGGACTGTTTCCGTGGATTCTGAGAAGTGATATTTCAGATAGCTTTGAAGAATAGAAGGAGAAAGGAAATATCCTTCAAGAGAAAGCGGAACCAAGCTTTGTGAGAAACTGCTTTGTGATATGTGAATTCATTTCACAGTGTTCTATCACCCGTTCTCGGGGGAGTTTCCTAGCACTCATTTTGAGGAATCTCAGATGTGATGTCTTGGATATCGTTGAATCGCATGCTGAATAAGGAACTATCCTCAGAGAAACCTGCAGAGAAGGCTTCTCAAAAACTTCTTTGTTGTGGGTGAATTCAGCCCACAGATGTCCATCATTGTTTCCACTGAGAAACTCGCTAGCAGAATTTTCGCAGAATCTGCAATAGGACACACGGTGGCGCTCCAAGACCACAAATAACCTCGTCTTACTAAAGAAAGAAGCTTTCTGAGAAACGCTATGTGATGTGTGAATTCAACTCACTAAGTTGCAGCGGTATTTCGTGGGGGCCGTAGCCTAGGCCTATTTGTGTGGAATCTGAGAACAGATATTCCCGATCCCTTTGAAAACAATGGGGCCAATGGAAACATCTTCCAATAAAAATGAGAAAGAAGCTTTCTGAGAAACTTCTTTCTGATCTGTGAGTTCATCTCACAGAGTTACAACCTCTGCCTCAAGAAGCAGTTTGCTAACACTCTTTTCGTGGAATCTGCAAAGTGATATTTGGGAGCCTATTGGGGCCCATGGTGATAAAGGAAATATCCTCACATAATAACTAAAGAGAAGCTTTCTGAGAAACTGCATTGCCATGTGTGAATGCAACTCACAGAGTTACACGATTCTCTTCAGTGATCAGTTTGTTAGCACAGTTTTCTGGAAATCTGCAATTAGATACTTCATAGCGCAATGAACATAACAGTGACAAATGAAATATCCACAAATGAAAACTAGAAAGAAGCTTTCTTAGAAACTTCTTGGTGATGTGTGAATTCATCTCACAGAGTTACACTTATGTTTCGTGGAGCAGTCCATTAACACTGTCTTTGAGGAATCTGAGAAGGGCTTCTTTGGATCATATTGAGGCCTACGCTGATAAAGGAAATTTCATCCGTTCAAAACGTGAAAGAAGCTTTCTGAGAAACTTCTTTCTGATCTGTGAGTTCATCTCACAGAGTTACAACCTCTGCCTCAAGAAGCAGTTTGCTAACACTCTTTTCGTGGAATCTGCAAAGTGATATTTGGGAGCCTATTGGGGCCCATGGTAATAAAGGAAATATCCTCACATAATAACTAAAGAGAAGCTTTCTGAGAAACTGCATTGCCATGTGTGAATGCAACTCACAGACTTACGCCAGTGTTCTTTGCAGCCGTTTCTTTGGACTGTTTCCGTGGATTCTGAGAAGTGATATTTCAGATAGCTTTGAAGAATAGAAGGAGAAAGGAAATATCCTTCAAGAGAAAGCGGAACCAAGCTTTGTGAGAAACTGCTTTGTGATATGTGAATTCATTTCACAGTGTTCTATCACCCGTTCTCGGGGGAGTTTCCTAGCACTCTTTTTGAGGAATCTCAGATGTGATGTCTTGGATATCGTTGAATCGCATGCTGAATAAGGAACTATCCTCAGAGAAACCTGCAGAGAAGGCTTCTCAAAAACTTCTTTGTTGTGGGTGAATTCAGCCCACAGATGTCCATCATTGTTTCCACTGAGAAACTCGCTAGCAGAATTTTCGCAGAATCTGCAATAGGACACACGGTGGCGCTCCAAGACCACAAATAACCTCGTCTTACTAAAGAAAGAAGCTTTCTGAGAAACGCTATGTGATGTGTGAATTCAACTCACTAAGTTGCAGCGGTATTTCGTGGGGCCGTGGCCTAGGCCTATTTGTGTGGAATCTGAGAACAGATATTCCCGATCCCTTTGAAAACAATGGGGCCAATGGAAACATCTTCCAATAAAAATGAGAAAGAAGCTTTCTGAGAAACTTCTTTCTGATCTGTGAGTTCATCTCACAGAGTTACAACCTCTGCCTCAAGAAGCAGTTTGCTAACACTCTTTTCGTGGAATCTGCAAAGTGATATTTGGGAGCCTATTGGGGCCCATGGTGATAAAGGAAATATCCTCACATAATAACTAAAGAGAAGCTTTCTGAGAAACTGCATTGCCAAGTGTGAATGCAACTCACAGAGTTACACGTTTCTCTTCAGTGATCAGTTTGTTAGCACAGTTTTCTGGAAATCTGCAATTAGATACTTCATAGCGCAATGAACATTACAGTGACAAAGGAAATATCCACAGATGAAAACTAGAAAGAAGCTTTCTTAGAAACTTCTTGGTGATGTGTGAATTCATCTCACAGAGTTACACTTATGTTTCGTGGAGCAGTCCATTAACACTGTCTTTGAGGAATCTGAGAAGGGCTTGTTTGGATCATATTGAGGCCTACGCTGATAAAGGAAATTTCATCCGTTCAAAACGTGAAAGAAGCTTTCTGAGAAACTTCTTTCTGATCTGTGAGTTCATCTCACAGAGTTACAACCTCTGCCTCAAGAAGCAGTTTGCTAACACTCTTTTCGTGGAATCTGCAAAGTGATATTTGGGAGCCTATTGGGGCCCATGGTAATAAAGGAAATATCCCTCACATAATAACTAAAGAGAAGCTTTCTGAGAAACTGCATTGCCAAGTGTGAATGCAACCCACAGAGTTACAAGTTTCTCTTCAGTGATCAGTTTGTTAGCACAGTTTTCTGGAAATCTGCAATTAGATACTTCATAGCGCAATGAACATTACAGTGACAAAGGAAATATCCAGAGATGAAAACTAGAAAGAAGCTTTCTTAGAAACTTCTTGGTGATGTGTGAATTCATCTCACAGAGTTACACTTATGTTTCGTGGAGCAGTCCATTAACACTGTCTTTGAGGAATCTGAGAAGGGCTTCTTTGGATCACATTGAGGCCTACGCTGATAAAGGAAATTTCATCCGTTCAAAACGTGAAAGAAGCTTTCTGAGAAACTTCTTTCTGATCTGTGAGTTCATCTCACAGAGTTACAACCTCTGCCTCAAGAAGCAGTTTGCTAACACTCTTTTCGTGGAATCTGCAAAGTGATATTTGGGAGCCTATTGGGGCCCATGGTGATAAAGGAAATATCCTCACATAATAACTAAAGAGAAGCTTTCTGAGAAACTGCATTGCCAAGTGTGAATGCAACTCACAGAGTTACACGTTTCTCTTCAGTGATCAGTTTGCTAGCACAGTTTTCTGGAAATCTGCAATTAGATACTTCATAGCGCAATGAACATTACAGTGACAAAGGAAATATCCACAGTTGAAAACTAGAAAGAAGCTTTCTTAGAAACTTCTTGGTGATGTGTGAATTCATCTCACAGAGTTACACTTATGTTTCGTGGAGCAGTCCATTAACACTGTCTTTGAGGAATCTGAGAAGGGCTTCTTTGGATCATATTGAGGCCTATGCTGATAAAGGAAATTTCATCCGTTCAAAACCGTGAAAGAAGCTTTCTGAGAAACTTCTTTCTGATCTGTGAGTTCATCTCACAGAGTTACAACCTCTGCCTCAAGAAGCAGTTTGCTAACACTCTTTTCGTGGAATCTGCAAAGTGATATTTGGGAGCCTATTGGGGCCCATGGTAATAAAGGAAATATCCTCACATAATAACTAAAGAGAAGCTTTCTGAGAAACTGCATTGCCAAGTGTGAATGCAACCCACAGAGTTACAACGTTTCTCTTCAGTGATCAGTTTGTTAGCACAGTTTTCTGGAAATCTGCAATTAGATACTTCATAGCGCAATGAACATTACAGTGACAAAGGAAATATCCAGAGATGAAAACTAGAAAGAAGCTTTCTTAGAAACTTCTTGGTGATGTGTGAATTCATCTCACAGAGTTACACTTATGTTTCGTGGAGCAGTCCATTAACACTGTCTTTGAGGAATCTGAGAAGGGCTTCTTGGATCACATTGAGGCCTACGCTGATAAAGGAAATTTCATCCGTTCAAACGTGAAAGAAGCTTTCTGAGAAACTTCTTTCTGATCTGTGAGTTCATCTCACAGAGTTACAACCTCTGCCTCAAGAAGCAGTTTGCTAACACTCTTTTCATGGAATCTGCAAGTGATATTTGGGAGCCTATTGGGGCCCATCTTGATAAAGGAAATATCCTCACATAATAACTAAAGAGAAAGCTTCTGAGAAAACTGCATTGCCAGTGTGAATGCAACTCACAGAGTTACACGTTTCTCTTCAGTGATCAGTTTGTAGCACAGTTTTCTGGAAATCTGCAATTAGATACTTCATAGCGCAATGAACATTACAGTGACAAAGGAAAATCCAAAGATGAAAACTAGAAAGAAGCTTTTCTTAGAAACTTCTTGGTGATGTGTGAATCATCTCACAGAGTTACACTTATGTTTCGTGGAGCAGTCCCGTTAACACTGTCTTTGAGGATTCTGAGAAGGGCTTCTTTAGACTCACTTTGAGGCCTACGCTGATAAAGAAATTTCATCCGTTCAAAACCGTGGAAAGAAGCTTTCTGAGAAACTTCTTTCTGATCTGTGAGTTCATCTCACAGAGTTACAACCTCTTGGCCTCAAGAAGCGTTTGCTAACACTCTTTTCAGTGGAATCTGCAAAGTGATATTTGGGAGCCTATTGGGGCCCATGGTGATAAAGGAAATATCCTCACATAATAACTAAAGAGAAGCTTATTGAGAAAACTGCATTGCCATGTGTGAATGCAACTCACAGAGTTACACGTTCTCTCTTCAGTGATCAGTTTGTTAGCCACAGTTTTCTGGAAATCTGCAATTAGATACTTCATAGCGCAATGAACATAATACAGTGACAAATGAAATATCCACAGATGAAAACTAGAAAGAAGCTTTCTAGAACTTCTTGGTGATGTGGTGAATTCATCTCACAGGGGGGGGGGGTTACACTTATGTTTCGTGGAGCAGTCCATTAACACTGTCTTTGAGGAATCTGAGAAGGGCTTCTTTGGATCATATTGAGGCCTACGCTGATAAAGGAAATTTCATCCGTTCAAACGTGAAAGAAGCTTTCTGAGAAACTTCTTTCTGATCTGTGAGTTCATCTCACAGAGTTACAACCTCTGCCTCAAGAAGCAGTTTGCTAACACTCTTTTCATGGAATCTGCAAAGTGATATTTGGGAGCCTATTGGGGCCCATGGTGATAAAGGAAATATCCTCACATAATAACTAAAGAGAAGCTTTCTGAGAAACTGCATTGCCATGTGAATGCAACTCACAGAGTTACACGTTTCTCTTCAGTGATCAGTTTGTTAGCACAGTTTTCTGGAAATCTGCAATTAGATACTTCATAGCGCAATGAACATTACAGTGACAAAGGAAATATCCAGAATGAAAACTAGAAAGAAGCTTTCTTAAACTTCTTGGTGATGTGTGAATTCATCTCACAGAGTTACACTTATGTTTCGTGGAGCAGTCCATTAACACTGTCTTTGAGGAATCTGAGAAGGGCTTCTTTGGATCACATTGAGGCCTACGCTGATAAAGGAAATTTCATCCGTTCAAAACGTGAAGAAGCTTTCTAGAAACTTCTTTCTGATCTGTGAGTTCATCTCACAGAGTTACAACCTCTGCCTCAAGAAGCAGTTTGCTAACACTCTTTTCGTGGAATCTGCAAAGTGATATTTGGGAGCCTATTGGGGCCCATGGTGATAAAGGAAATATCCTCACATAATAACTAAGAGAAGCTTTCTGAGAAACTGCATTGCCGTGTGTGAATGCAACCACAGAGTTACACGTTTCTCTTCAGTGATCAGTTTGTTAGCACAGTTTTCTGGAAATCTGCAATTAGATACTTCATAGCGCAATGAACATACAGTGACAAAGGAAATATCCACAGATGAAAACTAGAAAGAAGCTTTCTTAGAAACTTCTTGGTGATGTGTGAATTCATCTCACAGATTACACTTATGTTTCGTGGAGCAGTCCATTAACACTGTCTTTGAGGATCTGAGAAGGGCTTCTTTGGACCATTTGAGGCCTACGCTGATAAAGGAAATTTCATCCGTTCAAAACGTGAAAGAAGCTTTCTGAGAAACTTCTTTCTGATCTGTGAGTTCATCTCACAGAGTTACAACCTCTGCCTCAAGAAGCAGTTTGCTAACACTCTTTTCGTGGAATCTGCAAAGTGATATTTGGGAGCCTATTGGGCCCATGGTGATAAAGGAAATATCCTCACATAATAACTAAAGAGAAGCTTTCTGAGAAACTGCATTGCCAAGTGTGAATGCAACCCACAGAGTTACACGTTTCTCTTCAGTGATCAGTTTGTTAGCACAGTTTTCTGGAAATCTGCAATTAGATACTTCATAGCGCATGAACAACAGTGAGAAATGAAATATCCAGAGATGAAAACTAGAAAGAAGCTTTCTTAGAAACTTCTTGGTGATGTGTGAATTCATCTCACAGAGTTACACTTATGTTTCGTGGAGCAGTCCGTTAACACTGTCTTTGAGGATTCTGAGAAGGGCTTCTTTAGACCATTTGAGGCCTACGCTGATAAAGGAAATTTCATCATCCGTTCAAACCGTGAAAGAAGCTTTCTGAGAAACTTCTTTCTGATCTGTGAGTTCATCTCACAGAGTTACAACCTCTGCCTCAAGAAGCAGTTTGCTAACACTCTTTTCGTGGAATCTGCAAAGTGATATTTGGGAGCCTATTGGGGCCCATGGTGATAAAGGAAATATCCTCACATAATAACTAAAGAGAAGCTTCTGAGAAACTGCATTGCCATGTGTGAATGCAACTCACAGACTTACGCCAGTGTTCTTTGGAGCCGTTTCTTTGGACTGTTTCCGTGGATTCTGAGAAGTGATATTTCAGATAGCTTTGAAGAATAGAAGGAGAAAGGAAATATCCTTCAAGAGAAAGCGGAACCAAGCTTTGTGAGAAACTGCTTTGTGATATGTGAATTCATTTCACAGTGTTCTATCACCCGTTCTCGGGGGAGTTTCCTAGCACTCATTTTGAGGAATCTCAGATGTGATGTCTTGGATATCGTTGAATCGCATGCTGAATAAGGAACTATCCTCAGAGAAACCTGCAGAGAAGGCTTCTCAAAAACTTCTTTGTTGTGGGTGAATTCAGCCCACAGATGTCCATCATTGTTTCCACTGAGAAACTCGCTAGCAGAATTTTCGCAGAATCTGCAATAGGACACACGGTGGCGCTCCAAGACCACAAATAACCTCGTCTTACTAAAGAAAGAAGCTTTCTGAGAACGCTATGTGATGTGTGAATTCAACTCACTAAGTTGCAGCGGTATTTCGTGGGGCCGTGGCCTAGGCCTATTTGTGTGGAATCTGAGAACAGATATTCCCGATCCCTTTGAAAACAATGGGGCCAATGGAAACATCTTCCAATAAAAATGAGAAAGAAGCTTTCTGAGAAACTTCTTTCTGACTGTGAGTTCATCTCACAGAGTTACAACCTCTGCCTCAAGAACAGTTTGCTAACACTCTTTTCGTGGAATCTGCAAAGTGATATTTGGGACCCTATTGGGCCCAGGGTAATAAGGAAATACCTCACTAATAACTAAAGAGAAGCTTCTGAGAAACTGCATTGCCATGTGTGAATGCAACCACAAGGTTACACTTCTTCTCAGTGATCAGTTTGTTAGCACAGTTTTCTGGAAATCTGCAATTAGATACTTCATAGCGCAATGAACATTACAGTGACAAAGGAAATATCCACAGATGAAAACTAGAAAGAAGCTTTCTTAGAACTTCTTGGTGATGTGTGAATTCATCTCACAGAGTACACTTATGTTTCGGGAGCAGTCCATTAACACTGTCTTGAGGAATCTGAGAAGGGCTTCTTTGGATCATATTGAGGCCTCGCTGATAAAGGAAATTTCATCCGTTCAAACCGTGAAAGAAGCTTTCTGAGAAACTTCTTTCGTGATCTGTGAGTTCATCTCACAGAGTTACAACCTCTGCCTCAAGAAGCAGTTTGCTAACACTCTTTTCGTGGAATCTGCAAAGTGATATTTGGGAGCCTATTGGGGCCCATGGTGATAAAGGAAATATCCTCACATAATAACAAAGAGAAGCTTTCGGAGAAACGCATTGCCATGTGTGAATGCAACCACAGATGTACACGTTTCTCTTCGTGATCAGTTTGTTAGCACAGTTTTCGGGAAATCTGCAATTAGATATTTCATAGCGCAATGAACATAACAGGACAAAGAAATATCCACAGATAAAACTAGAAAGAAGCTTTCTTAGAAACTTCTTGGTGATGTGTGAATTCATCTCACAGAGTTACACTTATGTTTCGTGGAGCAGTCCATTAACACTGTCTTTGAGGAATCTGAGAAGGCTTCTTTGGATCATATTGAGGCCTACGCTGATAAAGGAAATTTCATCCGTTCAAACGTGAAAGAAGCTTTCTAGAAACTTCTTTCTGATCTGTGAGTTCATCTCACAGAGTTACAACCTCTGCCTCAAGAAGCAGTTTGCTAACACCTTTTCGTGGAATCTGCAAAGTGATATTTGGGAGCCATTGGGCCCATGGTAAAAAGGAAATATCCTCACATAATAACTAAAGAGAAGCTTTCTGAGAAACTGCATTGCCAAGTGGGTGAATGCAACCCACAGAGTTACACGTTTCTCTTCAGTGATCAGTTTGTTAGCACAGTTTTCTGGAAATCTGCAATTAGATACTTCATAGCGCAATGAACATTACAGTGACAAGGAATTATCCAGAGATGAAAACTAGAAAGAGCTTTCTTAGAACCTTCTTGTGATGTGTGAATTCATCTCACAGAGTTACACTTATATGTTTCGTGGAGCAGTCCGTTAACACTGTCTTTGAGGATTCTGAGAAGGGCTTCTTTAGACCACTTTGAGGCCTACGCTGATAAAGGAAATTTCATCCGTTCAAACCGTGAAAGAAGCTTCTGAGAAACTTCTTTCTGATCTGTGAGTTCATCTCACAGAGTTACAACCTCTGCCTCAAGAAGCAGTTTGCTAACACTCTTTTCGTGGAATCTGCAAAGTGATATTTGGGAGCCTATTTGGGCCCATGGTAATAAAGGAAATATCCTCACATAATAACTAAAGAGAAGCTTTCTGAGAAACTGCATTGCCATGTGTGAATGCAACCCACAGAGTTACACGTTTCTCTTCAGTGATCAGTTTGTTAGCACAGTTTTCTGGAAATCTGCAATTAGATACTTCATAGCGCAATGAACATTACAGTGACAAAGGAAATATCCACAGATGAAAACTAGAAAGAAGCTTTCTTAGAAACTTCTTGGTGATGTGTGAATTCATCTCACAGAGTTACACTTATGTTTCGTGGAGCAGTCCGTTAACACTGTCTTTGAGGATTCTGAGAAGGGCTTCTTTAGACCACTTTGAGGCCTACGCTGATAAAGGAAATTTCATCCGTTCAAACCGTGAAAGAAGCTTTCTGAGAAACTTCTTTCTGATCTGTGAGTTCATCTCACAGAGTTACAACCTCTGCCTCAAGAAGCAGTTTGCTAACACTCTTTTCGTGGAATCTGCAAAGTGATATTTGGGAGCCTATTGGGGCCCATGGTGATAAAGGAAATATCCTCACATAATAACTAAAGAGAAGCTTTCTGAGAAACTGCATTGCCATGTGTGAATGCAACTCACAGAGTTACACGTTTCTCTTCGGTGATCAGTTTGTTAGCACAGTTTTCTGGAAATCTGCAATTAGATACTTCATAGCGCAATGAACATAACAGTGACAAATGAAATATCCACAGATGAAAACTAGAAAGAAGCTTTCTTAGAAACTTCTTGGTGATGTGTGAATTCATCTCACAGAGTTACACTTATGTTTCGTGGAGCAGTCCATTAACACTGTCTTTGAGGAATCTGAGAAGGGCTTCTTTGGATCATATTGAGTCCTACGCTGATAAAGGAAATTTCATCCGTTCAAACCGTGAAAGAAGCTTTCTCAGAAACTTCTTTCTGATCTGTGAGTTCATCTCACAGAGTTACAACCTCTGCCTCAAGAAGCAGTTTGCTAACACTCTTTTCGTGGAATCTGCAAAGTGATATTTGGGAGCCTATTGGGGCCCATGGTGATAAAGGAAATATCCTCACATAATAACTAAAGAGAAGCTTTCTGAGAAACTGCATTGCCATGTGTGAATGCAACTCACAGACTTACGCCAGTGTTCTTTGGAGCCGTTTCTTTGGACTGTTTCCGTGGATTCTGAGAAGTGATATTTCAGATAGCTTTGAAGAATAGAAGGAGAAAGGAAATATCCTTCAAGAGAAAGCGGAACCAAGCTTTGTGAGAAACTGCTTTGTGATATGTGAATTCATTTCACAGTGTTCTATCACCCGTTCTCGGGGGAGTTTCCTAGCACTCATTTTGAGGAATCTCAGATGTGATGTCTTGGATATCGTTGAATCGCATGCTGAATAAGGAACTATCCTCAGAGAAACCTGCAGAGAAGGCTTCTCAAAAACTTCTTTGTTGTGGGTGAATTCAGCCCACAGATGTCCATCATTGTTTCCACTGAGAAACTCGCTAGCAGAATTTTCGCAGAATCTGCAATAGGACACACGGTGGCGCTCCAAGACCACAAATAACCTCGTCTTACTAAAGAAAGAAGCTTTCTGAGAAACGCTATGTGATGTGTGAATTCAACTCACTAAGTTGCAGCGGTATTTCGTGGGGCCGTGGCCTAGGCCTATTTGTGTGGAATCTGAGAACAGATATTCCCGATCCCTTTGAAAACAATGGGGCCAATGGAAACATCTTCCAATAAAAATGAGAAAGAAGCTTTCTGAGAAACTTCTTTCTGATCTGTGAGTTCATCTCACAGAGTTACAACCTCTGCCTCAAGAAGCAGTTTGCTAACACTCTTTTCATGGAATCTGCAAAGTGATATTTGAGAGCCTATTGGGGCCCATGGTGATAAAGGAAATATCCTCACATAATAACTAAAGAGAAGCTTTCTGAGAAACTGCATTGCCATGTGTGAATGCAACTCACAGAGTTACACGTATCTCTTCAGTGATCAGTTTGTTAGCACAGTTTTCTGGAAATCTGCAATTAGATACTTCATAGCGCAATGAACATTACAGTGACAAAGGAAATATCCACAGATGAAAACTAGAAAGAAGCTTTCTTAGAAACTTCTTGGTGATGTGTGAATTCATCTCACAGAGTTACACTTATGTTTCGTGGAGCAGTCCATTAACACTGTCTTTGAGGAATCTGAGAAGGGCTTCTTTGGATCATATTGAGGCCTGCGCTGATAAAGGAAATTTCATCCGTTCAAACGTGAAAGAAGCTTTCTGAGAAACTTCTTTCTGATCTGTGAGTTCATCTCACAGAGTTACAACCTCTGCCTCAAGAAGCAGTTTGCTAACACTCTTTTCGTGGAATCTGCAAAGTGATATTTGGGAGCCTATTGGGGCCCATGGTTATAAAGGAAATATCCTCACATAATAACTAAAGAGAAGCTTTCTGAGAAACTGCATTGCCAAGTGTGAATGCAACCCACAGAGTTACACGTTTCTCTTCAGTGATCAGTTTGTTAGCACAGTTTTCTGGAAATCTGCAATTAGATACTTCATAGCGCAATGAACATTACAGTGACAAAGGAAATATCCACAGATGAAAACTAGAAAGAAGCTTTCTTAGAAACTTCTTGGTGATGTGTGAATTCATCTCACAGAGTTACACTTATGTTTCGTGGAGCAGTCCATTAACACTGTCTTTGAGGAATCTGAGAAGGGCTTCTTTGGATCACTATTGAGGCCTACGCTGATAAAGGAAATTTCATCCGTTCAAAACGTGAAAGAAGCTTTCTGAGAAACTTCTTTCTGATCTGTGAGTTCATCTCACAGAGTTACAACCTCTGCCTCAAGAAGCAGTTTGCTAACACTCTTTTCGTGGAATCTGCAAAGTGATATTTGGGAGCCTATTGGGGCCCATGGTAATAAAGGAAATATCCTCACATAATAACTAAAGAGAAGCTTTCTGAGAAACTACATTGCCAAGTGTGAATGCAACCCACAGAGTTACACGTTTCTCTTCAGTGATCAGTTTGTTAGCACAGTTTTCTGGAAATCTGCAATTAGATACTTCATAGCGCAATGAACATTACAGTGACAAAGGAAATATCCACAGATGAAAACTAGAAAGAAGCTTTCTTAGAAACTTCTTGGTGATGTGTGAATTCATCTCACAGAGTTACACTTATGTTTCGTGGAGCAGTCCGTTAACACTGTCTTTGAGGAATCTGAGAAGGGCTTCTTTGGATCACATTGAGGCCTACGCTGATAAAGGAAATTTCATCCGTTCAAAACGTGAAAGAAGCTTTCTGAGAAACTTCTTTCTGATCTGTGAGTTCATCTCACAGAGTTACAACCTCTGCCTCAAGAAGCAGTTTGCTAACACTCTTTTCGTGGAATCTGCAAAGTGATATTTGGGAGCCTATTGGGGCCCATGGTGATAAAGGAAATATCCTCACATAATAACTAAAGAGAAGCTTTCTGAGAAACTGCATTGCCATGTGTGAATGCAACTCACAGAGTTACACGTTTCTCTTCAGTGATCAGTTTGTTAGCACAGTTTTCTGGAAATCTGCAATTAGATACTTCATAGCGCAATGAACATTACAGTGACAAAGGAAATATCCAGAGATGAAAACTAGAAAGAAGCTTTCTTAGAAACTTCTTGGTGATGTGTGAATTCATCTCACAGAGTTACACTTATGTTTCGTGGAGCAGTCCATTAACACTGTCTTTGAGGAATCTGAGAAGGGCTTCTTTGGATCATATTGAGGCCTACGCTGATAAAGGAAATTTCATCCGTTCAAAACGTGAAAGAAGCTTTCTGAGAAACTTCTTTCTGATCTGTGAGTTCATCTCACAGAGTTACAACCTCTGCCTCAAGAAGCAGTTTGCTAACACTCTTTTCGTGGAATCTGCAAAGTGATATTTGGGAGCCTATTGGGGCCCATGGTAATAAAGGAAATATCCTCACATAATAACTAAAGAGAAGCTTTCTGAGAAACTGCATTGCCAAGTGTGAATGCAACCCACAGAGTTACACGTTTCTCTTCAGTGATCAGTTTGTTAGCACAGTTTTCTGGAAATCTGCAATTAGATACTTCATAGCGCAATGAACATTACAGTGACAAAGGAAATATCCACAGATGAAAACTAGAAAGAAGCTTTCTTAGAAACTTCTTGGTGATGTGTGAATTCATCTCACAGAGTTACACTTATGTTTCGTGGAGCAGTCCATTAACACTGTCTTTGAGGAATCTGAGAAGGGCTTCTTTGGATCACTATTGAGGCCTACGCTGATAAAGGAAATTTCATCCGTTCAAAACGTGAAAGAAGCTTTCTGAGAAACTTCTTTCTGATCTGTGAGTTCATCTCACAGAGTTACAACCTCTGCCTCAAGAAGCAGTTTGCTAACACTCTTTTCGTGGAATCTGCAAAGTGATATTTGGGAGCCTATTGGGGCCCATGGTGATAAAGGAAATATCCTCACATAATAACTAAAGAGAAGCTTTCTGAGAAACTGCATTGCCAAGTGTGAATGCAACCCACAGAGTTACACGTTTCTCTTCAGTGATCAGTTTGTTAGCACAGTTTTCTGGAAATCTGCAATTAGATACTTCATAGCGCAATGAACATTACAGTGACAAAGGAAATATCCAGAGATGAAAACTAGAAAGAAGCTTTCTTAGAAACTTCTTGGTGATGTGTGAATTCATCTCACAGAGTTACACTTATGTTTCGTGGAGCAGTCCATTAACACTGTCTTTGAGGAATCTGAGAAGGGCTTCTTTGGATCATATTGAGGCCTACGCTGATAAAGGAAATTTCATCCGTTCAAAACGTGAAAGAAGCTTTCTGAGAAACTTCTTTCTGATCTGTGAGTTCATCTCACAGAGTTACAACCTCTGCCTCAAGAAGCAGTTTGCTAACACTCTTTTCGTGGAATCTGCAAAGTGATATTTGGGAGCCTATTGGGGCCCATGGTTATAAAGGAAATATCCTCACATAATAACTAAAGAGAAGCTTTCTGAGAAACTGCATTGCCAAGTGTGAATGCAACCCACAGAGTTACACGTTTCTCTTCAGTGATCAGTTTGTTAGCACAGTTTTCTGGAAATCTGCAATTAGATACTTCATAGCGCAATGAACATTACAGTGACAAAGGAAATATCCACAGATGAAAACTAGAAAGAAGCTTTCTTAGAAACTTCTTGGTGATGTGTGAATTCATCTCACAGAGTTACACTTATGTTTCGTGGAGCAGTCCATTAACACTGTCTTTGAGGAATCTGAGAAGGGCTTCTTTGGATCACTATTGAGGCCTACGCTGATAAAGGAAATTTCATCCGTTCAAAACGTGAAAGAAGCTTTCTGAGAAACTTCTTTCTGATCTGTGAGTTCATCTCACAGAGTTACAACCTCTGCCTCAAGAAGCAGTTTGCTAACACTCTTTTCGTGGAATCTGCAAAGTGATATTTGGGAGCCTATTGAGGCCCATGGTAATAAAGGAAATATCCTCACATAATAACTAAAGAGAAGCTTTCTGAGAAACTGCATTGCCAAGTGTGAATGCAACCCACAGAGTTACACGTTTCTCTTCAGTGATCAGTTTGTTAGCACAGTTTTCTGGAAATCTGCAATTAGATACTTCATAGCGCAATGAACATTACAGTGACAAGGAATTATCCAGAGATGAAAACTAGAAAGAAGCTTTCTTAGAACCTTCTTTTTGATGTGTGAATTCATCTCACAGAGTTACACTTATGTTTCGTGGAGCAGTCCGTTAACACTGTCTTTGAGGATTCTGAGAAGGGCTTCTTTAGACCACTTTGAGGCCTACGCTGATAAAGGAAATTTCATCCGTTCAAACCGTGAAAGAAGCTTTCTGAGAAACTTCTTTCTGATCTGTGAGTTCATCTCACAGAGTTACAACCTCTGCCTCAAGAAGCAGTTTGCTAACACTCTTTTCGTGGAATCTGCAAAGTGATATTTGGGAGCCTATTTGGGCCCATGGTAATAAAGGAAATATCCTCACATAATAACTAAAGAGAAGCTTTCTGGGAAACTGCATTGCCATGTGTGAAAGCAACCCACAGAGTTACACGTTTCTCTTCAGTGATCAGTTTGTTAGCACAGTTTTCTGGAAATCTGCAATTAGATACTTCATAGCGCAATGAACATTACAGTGACAAAGGAAATATCCACAGATGAAAACTAGAAAGAAGCTTTCTTAGAAACTTCTTGGTGATGTGTGAATTCATCTCACAGAGTTACACTTATGTTTCGTGGAGCAGTCCGTTAACACTGTCTTTGAGGATTCTGAGAAGGGCTTCTTTAGACCACTTTGAGGCCTACGCTGATAAAGGAAATTTCATCCGTTCAAACCGTGAAAGAAGCTTTCTGAGAAACTTCTTTCTGATCTGTGAGTTCATCTCACAGAGTTACAACCTCTGCCTCAAGAAGCAGTTTGCTAACACTCTTTTCGTGGAATCTGCAAAGTGATATTTGGGAGCCTATTGGGGCCCATGGTGATAAAGGAAATATCCTCACATAATAACTAAAGAGAAGCTTTCTGAGAAACTGCATTGCCATGTGTGAATGCAACTCACAGAGTTACACGTTTCTCTTCGGTGATCAGTTTGTTAGCACAGTTTTCTGGAAATCTGCAATTAGATACTTCATAGCGCAATGAACATAACAGTGACAAATGAAATATCCACAGATGAAAACTAGAAAGAAGCTTTCTTAGAAACTTCTTGGTGATGTGTGAATTCATCTCACAGAGTTACACTTATGTTTCGTGGAGCAGTCCATTAACACTGTCTTTGAGGAATCTGAGAAGGGCTTCTTTGGATCATATTGAGTCCTACGCTGATAAAGGAAATTTCATCCGTTCAAACCGTGAAAGAAGCTTTCTCAGAAACTTCTTTCTGATCTGTGAGTTCATCTCACAGAGTTACAACCTCTGCCTCAAGAAGCAGTTTGCTAACACTCTTTTCGTGGAATCTGCAAAGTGATATTTGGGAGCCTATTGGGGCCCATGGTGATAAAGGAAATATCCTCACATAATAACTAAAGAGAAGCTTTCTGAGAAACTGCATTGCCATGTGTGAATGCAACTCACAGACTTACGCCAGTGTTCTTTGGAGCCGTTTCTTTGGACTGTTTCCGTGGATTCTGAGAAGTGATATTTCAGATAGCTTTGAAGAATAGAAGGAGAAAGGAAATATCCTTCAAGAGAAAGCGGAACCAAGCTTTGTGAGAAACTGCTTTGTGATATGTGAATTCATTTCACAGTGTTCTATCACCCGTTCTCGGGGGAGTTTCCTAGCACTCATTTTGAGGAATCTCAGATGTGATGTCTTGGATATCGTTGAATCGCATGCTGAATAAGGAACTATCCTCAGAGAAACCTGCAGAGAAGGCTTCTCAAAAACTTCTTTGTTGTGGGTGAATTCAGCCCACAGATGTCCATCATTGTTTCCACTGAGAAACTCGCTAGCAGAATTTTCGCAGAATCTGCAATAGGACACACGGTGGCGCTCCAAGACCACAAATAACCTCGTCTTACTAAAGAAAGAAGCTTTCTGAGAAACGCTATGTGATGTGTGAATTCAACTCACTAAGTTGCAGCGGTATTTCGTGGGGCCGTGGCCTAGGCCTATTTGTGTGGAATCTGAGAACAGATATTCCCGATCCCTTTGAAAACAATGGGGCCAATGGAAACATCTTCCAATAAAAATGAGAAAGAAGCTTTCTGAGAAACTTCTTTCTGATCTGTGAGTTCATCTCACAGAGTTACAACCTCTGCCTCAAGAAGCAGTTTGCTAACACTCTTTTCGTGGAATCTGCAAAGTGATATTTGGGAGCCTATTGGGGCCCATGGTGATAAAGGAAATATCCTCACATAATAACTAAAGAGAAGCTTTCTGAGAAACTGCATTGCCATGTGTGAATGCAACTCACAGAGTTACACGTATCTCTTCAGTGATCAGTTTGTTAGCACAGTTTTCTGGAAATCTGCAATTAGATACTTCATAGCGCAATGAACATTACAGTGACAAAGGAAATATCCACAGATGAAAACTAGAAAGAAGCTTTCTTAGAAACTTCTTGGTGATGTGTGAATTCATCTCACAGAGTTACACTTATGTTTCGTGGAGCAGTCCATTAACACTGTCTTTGAGGAATCTGAGAAGGGCTTCTTTGGATCATATTGAGGCCTACGCTGATAAAGGAAATTTCATCCGTTCAAAACGTGAAAGAAGCTTTCTGAGAAACTTCTTTCTGATCTGTGAGTTCATCTCACAGAGTTACAACCTCTGCCTCAAGAAGCAGTTTGCTAACACTCTTTTCGTGGAATCTGCAAAGTGATATTTGGGAGCCTATTGGGGCCCATGGTATAAAGGAAATATCCTCACATAATAACTAAAGAGAAGCTTTCTGAGAAACTGCATTGCCAAGTGTGAATGCAACCCACAGAGTTACACGTTTCTCTTCAGTGATCAGTTTGTTAGCACAGTTTTCTGGAAATCTGCAATTAGATACTTCATAGCGCAATGAACATTACAGTGACAAAGGAAATATCCACAGATGAAAACTAGAAAGAAGCTTTCTTAGAAACTTCTTGGTGATGTGTGAATTCATCTCACAGAGTTACACTTATGTTTCGTGGAGCAGTCCATTAACACTGTCTTTGAGGAATCTGAGAAGGGCTTCTTTGGATCACTATTGAGGCCTACGCTGATAAAGGAAATTTCATCCGTTCAAAACGTGAAAGAAGCTTTCTGAGAAACTTCTTTCTGATCTGTGAGTTCATCTCACAGAGTTACAACCTCTGCCTCAAGAAGCAGTTTGCTAACACTCTTTTCGTGGAATCTGCAAAGTGATATTTGGGAGCCTATTGGGGCCCATGGTATAAAGGAAATATCCTCACATAATAACTAAAGAGAAGCTTTCTGAGAAACTGCATTGCCAAGTGTGAATGCAACCCACAGAGTTACACGTTTCTCTTCAGTGATCAGTTTGTTAGCACAGTTTTCTGGAAATCTGCAATTAGATACTTCATAGCGCAATGAACATTACAGTGACAAAGGAAATATCCAGAGATGAAAACTAGAAAGAAGCTTTCTTAGAAACTTCTTGGTGATGTGTGAATTCATCTCACAGAGTTACACTTATGTTTCGTGGAGCAGTCCATTAACACTGTCTTTGAGGAATCTGAGAAGGGCTTCTTTGGATCACTATTGAGGCCTACGCTGATAAAGGAAATTTCATCCGTTCAAAACGTGAAAGAAGCTTTCTGAGAAACTTCTTTCTGATCTGTGAGTTCATCTCACAGAGTTACAACCTCTGCCTCAAGAAGCAGTTTGCTAACACTCTTTTCGTGGAATCTGCAAAGTGATATTTGGGAGCCTATTGGGGCCCATGGTATAAAGGAAATATCCTCACATAATAACTAAAGAGAAGCTTTCTGAGAAACTGCATTGCCAAGTGTGAATGCAACCCACAGAGTTACACGTTTCTCTTCAGTGATCAGTTTGTTAGCACAGTTTTCTGGAAATCTGCAATTAGATACTTCATAGCGCAATGAACATTACAGTGACAAAGGAAATATCCACAGATGAAAACTAGAAAGAAGCTTTCTTAGAAACTTCTTGGTGATGTGTGAATTCATCTCACAGAGTTACACTTATGTTTCGTGGAGCAGTCCATTAACACTGTCTTTGAGGAATCTGAGAAGGGCTTCTTTGGATCACTATTGAGGCCTACGCTGATAAAGGAAATTTCATCCGTTCAAAACGTGAAAGAAGCTTTCTGAGAAACTTCTTTCTGATCTGTGAGTTCATCTCACAGAGTTACAACCTCTGCCTCAAGAAGCAGTTTGCTAACACTCTTTTCGTGGAATCTGCAAAGTGATATTTGGGAGCCTATTGAGGCCCATGGTAATAAAGGAAATATCCTCACATAATAACTAAAGAGAAGCTTTCTGAGAAACTGCATTGCCAAGTGTGAATGCAACCCACAGAGTTACACGTTTCTCTTCAGTGATCAGTTTGTTAGCACAGTTTTCTGGAAATCTGCAATTAGATACTTCATAGCGCAATGAACATTACAGTGACAAGGAATTATCCAGAGATGAAAACTAGAAAGAAGCTTTCTTAGAACCTTCTTTTTGATGTGTGAATTCATCTCACAGAGTTACACTTATGTTTCGTGGAGCAGTCCGTTAACACTGTCTTTGAGGATTCTGAGAAGGGCTTCTTTAGACCACTTTGAGGCCTACGCTGATAAAGGAAATTTCATCCGTTCAAACCGTGAAAGAAGCTTTCTGAGAAACTTCTTTCTGATCTGTGAGTTCATCTCACAGAGTTACAACCTCTGCCTCAAGAAGCAGTTTGCTAACACTGTTTTCGTGGAATCTGCAAAGTGATATTTGGGAGCCTATTTGGGCCCATGGTAATAAAGGAAATATCCTCACATAATAACTAAAGAGAAGCTTTCTGGGAAACTGCATTGCCATGTGTGAAAGCAACCCACAGAGTTACACGTTTCTCTTCAGTGATCAGTTTGTTAGCACAGTTTTCTGGAAATCTGCAATTAGATACTTCATAGCGCAATGAACATTACAGTGACAAAGGAAATATCCACAGATGAAAACTAGAAAGAAGCTTTCTTAGAAACTTCTTGGTGATGTGTGAATTCATCTCACAGAGTTACACTTATGTTTCGTGGAGCAGTCCGTTAACACTGTCTTTGAGGATTCTGAGAAGGGCTTCTTTAGACCACTTTGAGGCCTACGCTGATAAAGGAAATTTCATCCGTTCAAACCGTGAAAGAAGCTTTCTGAGAAACTTCTTTCTGATCTGTGAGTTCATCTCACAGAGTTACAACCTCTGCCTCAAGAAGCAGTTTGCTAACACTCTTTTCGTGGAATCTGCAAAGTGATATTTGGGAGCCTATTGGGGCCCATGGTGATAAAGGAAATATCCTCACATAATAACTAAAGAGAAGCTTTCTGAGAAACTGCATTGCCATGTGTGAATGCAACTCACAGAGTTACACGTTTCTCTTCGGTGATCAGTTTGTTAGCACAGTTTTCTGGAAATCTGCAATTAGATACTTCATAGCGCAATGAACATAACAGTGACAAATGAAATATCCACAGATGAAAACTAGAAAGAAGCTTTCTTAGAAACTTCTTGGTGATGTGTGAATTCATCTCACAGAGTTACACTTATGTTTCGTGGAGCAGTCCATTAACACTGTCTTTGAGGAATCTGAGAAGGGCTTCTTTGGATCATATTGAGTCCTACGCTGATAAAGGAAATTTCATCCGTTCAAACCGTGAAAGAAGCTTTCTCAGAAACTTCTTTCTGATCTGTGAGTTCATCTCACAGAGTTACAACCTCTGCCTCAAGAAGCAGTTTGCTAACACTCTTTTCGTGGAATCTGCAAAGTGATATTTGGGAGCCTATTGGGGCCCATGGTGATAAAGGAAATATCCTCACATAATAACTAAAGAGAAGCTTTCTGAGAAACTGCATTGCCATGTGTGAATGCAACTCACAGACTTACGCCAGTGTTCTTTGGAGCCGTTTCTTTGGACTGTTTCCGTGGATTCTGAGAAGTGATATTTCAGATAGCTTTGAAGAATAGAAGGAGAAAGGAAATATCCTTCAAGAGAAAGCGGAACCAAGCTTTGTGAGAAACTGCTTTGTGATATGTGAATTCATTTCACAGTGTTCTATCACCCGTTCTCGGGGGAGTTTCCTAGCACTCATTTTGAGGAATCTCAGATGTGATGTCTTGGATATCGTTGAATCGCATGCTGAATAAGGAACTATCCTCAGAGAAACCTGCAGAGAAGGCTTCTCAAAAACTTCTTTGTTGTGGGTGAATTCAGCCCACAGATGTCCATCATTGTTTCCACTGAGAAACTCGCTAGCAGAATTTTCGCAGAATCTGCAATAGGACACACGGTGGCGCTCCAAGACCACAAATAACCTCGTCTTACTAAAGAAAGAAGCTTTCTGAGAAACGCTATGTGATGTGTGAATTCAACTCACTAAGTTGCAGCGGTATTTCGTGGGGCCGTGGCCTAGGCCTATTTGTGTGGAATCTGAGAACAGATATTCCCGATCCCTTTGAAAACAATGGGGCCAATGGAAACATCTTCCAATAAAAATGAGAAAGAAGCTTTCTGAGAAACTTCTTTCTGATCTGTGAGTTCATCTCACAGAGTTACAACCTCTGCCTCAAGAAGCAGTTTGCTAACACTCTTTTCATGGAATCTGCAAAGTGATATTTGAGAGCCTATTGGGGCCCATGGTGATAAAGGAAATATCCTCACATAATAACTAAAGAGAAGCTTTCTGAGAAACTGCATTGCCATGTGTGAATGCAACTCACAGAGTTACACTATCTCTTCAGTGATCAGTTTGTTAGCACAGTTTTCTGGAAATCTGCAATTAGATACTTCATAGCGCAATGAACATTACAGTGACAAAGGAAATATCCACAGATGAAAACTAGAAAGAAGCTTTCTTAGAAACTTCTTGGTGATGTGTGAATTCATCTCACAGAGTTACACTTATGTTTCGTGGAGCAGTCCATTAACACTGTCTTTGAGGAATCTGAGAAGGGCTTCTTTGGATCATATTGAGGCCTGCGCTGATAAAGGAAATTTCATCCGTTCAAAACGTGAAAGAAGCTTTCTGAGAAACTTCTTTCTGATCTGTGAGTTCATCTCACAGAGTTACAACCTCTGCCTCAAGAAGCAGTTTGCTAACACTCTTTTCGTGGAATCTGCAAAGTGATATTTGGGAGCCTATTGGGGCCCATGGTTATAAAGGAAATATCCTCACATAATAACTAAAGAGAAGCTTTCTGAGAAACTGCATTGCCATGTGTGAATGCAACCCACAGAGTTACACGTTTCTCTTCAGTGATCAGTTTGTTAGCACAGTTTTCTGGAAATCTGCAATTAGATACTTCATAGCGCAATGAACATTACAGTGACAAAGGAAATATCCAGAGATGAAAACTAGAAAGAAGCTTTCTTAGAAACTTCTTGGTGATGTGTGAATTCATCTCACAGAGTTACACTTATGTTTCGTGGAGCAGTCCGTTAACACTGTCTTTGAGGAATCTGAGAAGGGCTTCTTTAGATCACTATTGAGGCCTACGCTGATAAAGGAAATTTCATCCGTTCAAACCGTGAAAGAAGCTTTCTGAGAAACTTCTTTCTGATCTGTGAGTTCATCTCACAGAGTTACAACCTCTGCCTCAAGAAGCAGTTTGCTAACACTCTTTTCGTGGAATCTGCAAAGTGATATTTGGGAGCCTATTGGGGCCCATGGTGATAAAGGAAATATCCTCACATAATAACTAAAGAGAAGCTTTCTGAGAAACTGCATTGCCATGTGTGAATGCAACTCACAGAGTTACACGTTTCTCTTCGGTGATCAGTTTGTTAGCACAGTTTTCTGGAAATCTGCAATTAGATACTTCATAGCGCAATGAACATAACAGTGACAAATGAAATATCCACAGATGAAAACTAGAAAGAAGCTTTCTTAGAAACTTCTTGGTGATGTGTGAATTCATCTCACAGAGTTACACTTATGTTTCGTGGAGCAGTCCATTAACACTGTCTTTGAGGAATCTGAGAAGGGCTTCTTTGGATCATATTGAGTCCTACGCTGATAAAGGAAATTTCATCCGTTCAAACCGTGAAAGAAGCTTTCTCAGAAACTTCTTTCTGATCTGTGAGTTCATCTCACAGAGTTACAACCTCTGCCTCAAGAAGCAGTTTGCTAACACTCTTTTCGTGGAATCTGCAAAGTGATATTTGGGAGCCTATTGGGGCCCATGGTGATAAAGGAAATATCCTCACATAATAACTAAAGAGAAGCTTTCTGAGAAACTGCATTGCCATGTGTGAATGCAACTCACAGACTTACGCCAGTGTTCTTTGGAGCCGTTTCTTTGGACTGTTTCCGTGGATTCTGAGAAGTGATATTTCAGATAGCTTTGAAGAATAGAAGGAGAAAGGAAATATCCTTCAAGAGAAAGCGGAACCAAGCTTTGTGAGAAACTGCTTTGTGATATGTGAATTCATTTCACAGTGTTCTATCACCCGTTCTCGGGGGAGTTTCCTAGCACTCATTTTGAGGAATCTCAGATGTGATGTCTTGGATATCGTTGAATCGCATGCTGAATAAGGAACTATCCTCAGAGAAACCTGCAGAGAAGGCTTCTCAAAAACTTCTTTGTTGTGGGTGAATTCAGCCCACAGATGTCCATCATTGTTTCCACTGAGAAACTCGCTAGCAGAATTTTCGCAGAATCTGCAATAGGACACACGGTGGCGCTCCAAGACCACAAATAACCTCGTCTTACTAAAGAAAGAAGCTTTCTGAGAAACGCTATGTGATGTGTGAATTCAACTCACTAAGTTGCAGCGGTATTTCGTGGGGCCGTGGCCTAGGCCTATTTGTGTGGAATCTGAGAACAGATATTCCCGATCCCTTTGAAAACAATGGGGCCAATGGAAACATCTTCCAATAAAAATGAGAAAGAAGCTTTCTGAGAAACTTCTTTCTGATCTGTGAGTTCATCTCACAGAGTTACAACCTCTGCCTCAAGAAGCAGTTTGCTAACACTCTTTTCATGGAATCTGCAAAGTGATATTTGAGAGCCTATTGGGGCCCATGGTGATAAAGGAAATATCCTCACATAATAACTAAAGAGAAGCTTTCTGAGAAACTGCATTGCCATGTGTGAATGCAACTCACAGAGTTACACTATCTCTTCAGTGATCAGTTTGTTAGCACAGTTTTCTGGAAATCTGCAATTAGATACTTCATAGCGCAATGAACATTACAGTGACAAAGGAAATATCCACAGATGAAAACTAGAAAGAAGCTTTCTTAGAAACTTCTTGGTGATGTGTGAATTCATCTCACAGAGTTACACTTATGTTTCGTGGAGCAGTCCATTAACACTGTCTTTGAGGAATCTGAGAAGGGCTTCTTTGGATCATATTGAGGCCTGCGCTGATAAAGGAAATTTCATCCGTTCAAAACGTGAAAGAAGCTTTCTGAGAAACTTCTTTCTGATCTGTGAGTTCATCTCACAGAGTTACAACCTCTGCCTCAAGAAGCAGTTTGCTAACACTCTTTTCGTGGAATCTGCAAAGTGATATTTGGGAGCCTATTGGGGCCCATGGTTATAAAGGAAATATCCTCACATAATAACTAAAGAGAAGCTTTCTGAGAAACTGCATTGCCAAGTGTGAATGCAACCCACAGAGTTACACGTTTCTCTTCAGTGATCAGTTTGTTAGCACAGTTTTCTGGAAATCTGCAATTAGATACTTCATAGCGCAATGAACATTACAGTGACAAAGGAAATATCCAGAGATGAAAACTAGAAAGAAGCTTTCTTAGAAACTTCTTGGTGATGTGTGAATTCATCTCACAGAGTTACACTTATGTTTCGTGGAGCAGTCCGTTAACACTGTCTTTGAGGAATCTGAGAAGGGCTTCTTTAGACCACTTTGAGGCCTACGCTGATAAAGGAAATTTCATCCGTTCAAAACGTGAAAGAAGCTTTCTGAGAAACTTCTTTCTGATCTGTGAGTTCATCTCACAGAGTTACAACCTCTGCCTCAAGAAGCAGTTTGCTAACACTCTTTTCGTGGAATCTGCAAAGTGATATTTGGGAGCCTATTGGGGCCCATGGTGATAAAGGAAATATCCTCACATAATAACTAAAGAGAAGCTTTCTGAGAAACTGCATTGCCATGTGTGAATGCAACTCACAGAGTTACACGTTTCTCTTCTGTGATCAGTTTGTTAGCACAGTTTTCTGGAAATCTGCAATTAGATACTTCATAGCGCAATGAACATAACAGTGACAAATGAAATATCCACAGATGAAAACTAGAAAGAAGCTTTCTTAGAAACTTCTTGGTGATGTGTGAATTCATCTCACAGAGTTACACTTATGTTTCGTGGAGCAGTCCATTAACACTGTCTTTGAGGAATCTGAGAAGGGCTTCTTTGGATCATATTGAGGCCTACGCTGATAAAGGAAATTTCATCCGTTCAAAACGTGAAAGAAGCTTTCTCAGAAACTTCTTTCTGATCTGTGAGTTCATCTCACAGAGTTACAACCTCTGCCTCAAGAAGCAGTTTGCTAACACTCTTTTCGTGGAATCTGCAAAGTGATATTTGGGAGCCTATTGGGGCCCATGGTAATAAAGGAAATATCCTCACATAATAACTAAAGAGAAGCTTTCTGAGAAACTGCATTGCCAAGTGTGAATGCAACCCACAGAGTTACACGTTTCTCTTCAGTGATCAGTTTGTTAGCACAGTTTTCTGGAAATCTGCAATTAGATACTTCATAGCGCAATGAACATTACAGTGACAAAGGAAATATCCAGAGATGAAAACTAGAAAGAAGCTTTCTTAGAAACTTCTTGGTGATGTGTGAATTCATCTCACAGAGTTACACTTATGTTTCGTGGAGCAGTCCATTAACACTGTCTTTGAGGAATCTGAGAAGGGCTTCTTTGGATCACATTGAGGCCTACGCTGATAAAGGAAATTTCATCCGTTCAAAACGTGAAAGAAGCTTTCTGAGAAACTTCTTTCTGATCTGTGAGTTCATCTCACAGAGTTACAACCTCTGCCTCAAGAAGCAGTTTGCTAACACTCTTTTCGTGGAATCTGCAAAGTGATATTTGGGAGCCTATTGGGGCCCATGGTAATAAAGGAAATATCCTCACATAATAACTAAAGAGAAGCTTTCTGAGAAACTGCATTGCCAAGTGTGAATGCAACCCACAGAGTTACACGTTTCTCTTCAGTGATCAGTTTGTTAGCACAGTTTTCTGGAAATCTGCAATTAGATACTTCATAGCGCAATGAACATTACAGTGACAAGGAAATATCCAGAGATGAAAACTAGAAAGAAGCTTTCTTAGAAACTTCTTGGTGATGTGTGAATTCATCTCACAGAGTTACACTTATGTTTCGTGGAGCAGTCCATTAACACTGTCTTTGAGGAATCTGAGAAGGGCTTCTTTGGATCACTATTGAGGCCTACGCTGATAAAGGAAATTTCATCCGTTCAAACCGTGAAAGAAGCTTTCTGAGAAACTTCTTTCTGATCTGTGAGTTCATCTCACAGAGTTACAACCTCTGCCTCAAGAAGCAGTTTGCTAACACTCTTTTCGTGGAATCTGCAAAGTGATATTTGGGAGCCTATTGGGCCCATGGTAATAAAGGAAATATCCTCACATAATAACTAAAGAGAAGCTTTCTGAGAAACTGCATTGCCATGTGTGAATGCAACCCACAGAGTTACACGTTTCTCTTCAGTGATCAGTTTGTTAGCACAGTTTTCTGGAAATCTGCAATTAGATACTTCATAGCGCAATGAACATTACAGTGACAAAGGAAATATCCACAGATGAAAACTAGAAAGAAGCTTTCTTAGAAACTTCTTGGTGATGTGTGAATTCATCTCACAGAGTTACACTTATGTTTCGTGGAGCAGTCCGTTAACACTGTCTTTGAGGATTCTGAGAAGGGCTTCTTTAGACCACTTTGAGGCCTACGCTGATAAAGGAAATTTCATCCGTTCAAACCGTGAAAGAAGCTTTCTGAGAAACTTCTTTCTGATCTGTGAGTTCATCTCACAGAGTTACAACCTCTGCCTCAAGAAGCAGTTTGCTAACACTCTTTTCGTGGAATCTGCAAAGTGATATTTGGGAGCCTATTGGGGCCCATGGTGATAAAGGAAATATCCTCACATAATAACTAAAGAGAAGCTTTCTGAGAAACTGCATTGCCATGTGTGAATGCAACTCACAGAGTTACACGTTTCTCTTCGGTGATCAGTTTGTTAGCACAGTTTTCTGGAAATCTGCAATTAGATACTTCATAGCGCAATGAACATAACAGTGACAAATGAAATATCCACAGATGAAAACTAGAAAGAAGCTTTCTTAGAAACTTCTTGGTGATGTGTGAATTCATCTCACAGAGTTACACTTATGTTTCGTGGAGCAGTCCATTAACACTGTCTTTGAGGAATCTGAGAAGGGCTTCTTTGGATCATATTGAGTCCTACGCTGATAAAGGAAATTTCATCCGTTCAAACCGTGAAAGAAGCTTTCTCAGAAACTTCTTTCTGATCTGTGAGTTCATCTCACAGAGTTACAACCTCTGCCTCAAGAAGCAGTTTGCTAACACTCTTTTCGTGGAATCTGCAAAGTGATATTTGGGAGCCTATTGGGGCCCATGGTGATAAAGGAAATATCCTCACATAATAACTAAAGAGAAGCTTTCTGAGAAACTGCATTGCCATGTGTGAATGCAACTCACAGACTTACGCCAGTGTTCTTTGGAGCCGTTTCTTTGGACTGTTTCCGTGGATTCTGAGAAGTGATATTTCAGATAGCTTTGAAGAATAGAAGGAGAAAGGAAATATCCTTCAAGAGAAAGCGGAACCAAGCTTTGTGAGAAACTGCTTTGTGATATGTGAATTCATTTCACAGTGTTCTATCACCCGTTCTCGGGGGAGTTTCCTAGCACTCATTTTGAGGAATCTCAGATGTGATGTCTTGGATATCGTTGAATCGCATGCTGAATAAGGAACTATCCTCAGAGAAACCTGCAGAGAAGGCTTCTCAAAAACTTCTTTGTTGTGGGTGAATTCAGCCCACAGATGTCCATCATTGTTTCCACTGAGAAACTCGCTAGCAGAATTTTCGCAGAATCTGCAATAGGACACACGGTGGCGCTCCAAGACCACAAATAACCTCGTCTTACTAAAGAAAGAAGCTTTCTGAGAAACGCTATGTGATGTGTGAATTCAACTCACTAAGTTGCAGCGGTATTTCGTGGGGCCGTGGCCTAGGCCTATTTGTGTGGAATCTGAGAACAGATATTCCCGATCCCTTTGAAAACAATGGGGCCAATGGAAACATCTTCCAATAAAAATGAGAAAGAAGCTTTCTGAGAAACTTCTTTCTGATCTGTGAGTTCATCTCACAGAGTTACAACCTCTGCCTCAAGAAGCAGTTTGCTAACACTCTTTTCATGGAATCTGCAAAGTGATATTTGGGAGCCTATTGGGGCCCATGGTGATAAAGGAAATATCCTCACATAATAACTAAAGAGAAGCTTTCTGAGAAACTGCATTGCCATGTGTGAATGCAACTCACAGAGTTACACTATCTCTTCAGTGATCAGTTTGTTAGCACAGTTTTCTGGAAATCTGCAATTAGATACTTCATAGCGCAATGAACATTACAGTGACAAAGGAAATATCCACAGATGAAAACTAGAAAGAAGCTTTCTTAGAAACTTCTTGGTGATGTGTGAATTCATCTCACAGAGTTACACTTATGTTTCGTGGAGCAGTCCATTAACACTGTCTTTGAGGAATCTGAGAAGGGCTTCTTTGGATCATATTGAGGCCTGCGCTGATAAAGGAAATTTCATCCGTTCAAAACGTGAAAGAAGCTTTCTGAGAAACTTCTTTCTGATCTGTGAGTTCATCTCACAGAGTTACAACCTCTGCCTCAAGAAGCAGTTTGCTAACACTCTTTTCGTGGAATCTGCAAAGTGATATTTGGGAGCCTATTGGGGCCCATGGTTATAAAGGAAATATCCTCACATAATAACTAAAGAGAAGCTTTCTGAGAAACTGCATTGCCAAGTGTGAATGCAACCCACAGAGTTACACGTTTCTCTTCAGTGATCAGTTTGTTAGCACAGTTTTCTGGAAATCTGCAATTAGATACTTCATAGCGCAATGAACATTACAGTGACAAAGGAAATATCCAGAGATGAAAACTAGAAAGAAGCTTTCTTAGAAACTTCTTGGTGATGTGTGAATTCATCTCACAGAGTTACACTTATGTTTCGTGGAGCAGTCCATTAACACTGTCTTTGAGGAATCTGAGAAGGGCTTCTTTGGATCACTATTGAGGCCTACGCTGATAAAGGAAATTTCATCCGTTCAAAACGTGAAAGAAGCTTTCTGAGAAACTTCTTTCTGATCTGTGAGTTCATCTCACAGAGTTACAACCTCTGCCTCAAGAAGCAGTTTGCTAACACTCTTTTCGTGGAATCTGCAAAGTGATATTTGGGAGCCTATTGGGGCCCATGGTGATAAAGGAAATATCCTCACATAATAACTAAAGAGAAGCTTTCTGAGAAACTGCATTGCCATGTGTGAATGCAACTCACAGAGTTACACGTTTCTCTTCAGTGATCAGTTTGTTAGCACAGTTTTCTGGAAATCTGCAATTAGATACTTCATAGCGCAATGAACATTACAGTGACAAAGGAAATATCCACAGATGAAAACTAGAAAGAAGCTTTCTTAGAAACTTCTTGGTGATGTGTGAATTCATCTCACAGAGTTACACTTATGTTTCGTGGAGCAGTCCATTAACACTGTCTTTGAGGAATCTGAGAAGGGCTTCTTTGGATCATATTGAGGCCTACGCTGATAAAGGAAATTTCATCCGTTCAAAACGTGAAAGAAGCTTTCTGAGAAACTTCTTTCTGATCTGTGAGTTCATCTCACAGAGTTACAACCTCTGCCTCAAGAAGCAGTTTGCTAACACTCTTTTCGTGGAATCTGCAAAGTGATATTTGGGAGCCTATTGGGGCCCATGGTAATAAAGGAAATATCCTCACATAATAACTAAAGAGAAGCTTTCTGAGAAACTGCATTGCCATGTGTGAATGCAACCCACAGAGTTACACGTTTCTCTTCAGTGATCAGTTTGTTAGCACAGTTTTCTGGAAATCTGCAATTAGATACTTCATAGCGCAATGAACATTACAGTGACAAAGGAAATATCCACAGATGAAAACTAGAAAGAAGCTTTCTTAGAAACTTCTTGGTGATGTGTGAATTCATCTCACAGAGTTACACTTATGTTTCGTGGAGCAGTCCGTTAACACTGTCTTTGAGGATTCTGAGAAGGGCTTCTTTAGACCACTTTGAGGCCTACGCTGATAAAGGAAATTTCATCCGTTCAAACCGTGAAAGAAGCTTTCTGAGAAACTTCTTTCTGATCTGTGAGTTCATCTCACAGAGTTACAACCTCTGCCTCAAGAAGCAGTTTGCTAACACTCTTTTCGTGGAATCTGCAAAGTGATATTTGGGAGCCTATTGGGGCCCATGGTGATAAAGGAAATATCCTCACATAATAACTAAAGAGAAGCTTTCTGAGAAACTGCATTGCCATGTGTGAATGCAACTCACAGAGTTACACGTTTCTCTTCGGTGATCAGTTTGTTAGCACAGTTTTCTGGAAATCTGCAATTAGATACTTCATAGCGCAATGAACATAACAGTGACAAATGAAATATCCACAGATGAAAACTAGAAAGAAGCTTTCTTAGAAACTTCTTGGTGATGTGTGAATTCATCTCACAGAGTTACACTTATGTTTCGTGGAGCAGTCCATTAACACTGTCTTTGAGGAATCTGAGAAGGGCTTCTTTGGATCATATTGAGTCCTACGCTGATAAAGGAAATTTCATCCGTTCAAACCGTGAAAGAAGCTTTCTCAGAAACTTCTTTCTGATCTGTGAGTTCATCTCACAGAGTTACAACCTCTGCCTCAAGAAGCAGTTTGCTAACACTCTTTTCGTGGAATCTGCAAAGTGATATTTGGGAGCCTATTGGGGCCCATGGTGATAAAGGAAATATCCTCACATAATAACTAAAGAGAAGCTTTCTGAGAAACTGCATTGCCATGTGTGAATGCAACTCACAGACTTACGCCAGTGTTCTTTGGAGCCGTTTCTTTGGACTGTTTCCGTGGATTCTGAGAAGTGATATTTCAGATAGCTTTGAAGAATAGAAGGAGAAAGGAAATATCCTTCAAGAGAAAGCGGAACCAAGCTTTGTGAGAAACTGCTTTGTGATATGTGAATTCATTTCACAGTGTTCTATCACCCGTTCTCGGGGGAGTTTCCTAGCACTCATTTTGAGGAATCTCAGATGTGATGTCTTGGATATCGTTGAATCGCATGCTGAATAAGGAACTATCCTCAGAGAAACCTGCAGAGAAGGCTTCTCAAAAACTTCTTTGTTGTGGGTGAATTCAGCCCACAGATGTCCATCATTGTTTCCACTGAGAAACTCGCTAGCAGAATTTTCGCAGAATCTGCAATAGGACACACGGTGGCGCTCCAAGACCACAAATAACCTCGTCTTACTAAAGAAAGAAGCTTTCTGAGAAACGCTATGTGATGTGTGAATTCAACTCACTAAGTTGCAGCGGTATTTCGTGGGGCCGTGGCCTAGGCCTATTTGTGTGGAATCTGAGAACAGATATTCCCGATCCCTTTGAAAACAATGGGGCCAATGGAAACATCTTCCAATAAAAATGAGAAAGAAGCTTTCTGAGAAACTTCTTTCTGATCTGTGAGTTCATCTCACAGAGTTACAACCTCTGCCTCAAGAAGCAGTTTGCTAACACTCTTTTCAGTGGAATCTGCAAAGTGATATTTGAGAGCCTATTGGGGCCCATGGTGATAAAGGAAATATCCTCACATAATAACTAAAGAGAAGCTTTCTGAGAAACTGCATTGCCATGTGTGAATGCAACTCACAGAGTTACACTATCTCTTCAGTGATCAGTTTGTTAGCACAGTTTTCTGGAAATCTGCAATTAGATACTTCATAGCGCAATGAACATTACAGTGACAAAGGAAATATCCACAGATGAAAACTAGAAAGAAGCTTTCTTAGAAACTTCTTGGTGATGTGTGAATTCATCTCACAGAGTTACACTTATGTTTCGTGGAGCAGTCCATTAACACTGTCTTTGAGGAATCTGAGAAGGGCTTCTTTGGATCATATTGAGGCCTGCGCTGATAAAGGAAATTTCATCCGTTCAAAACGTGAAAGAAGCTTTCTGAGAAACTTCTTTCTGATCTGTGAGTTCATCTCACAGAGTTACAACCTCTGCCTCAAGAAGCAGTTTGCTAACACTCTTTTCGTGGAATCTGCAAAGTGATATTTGGGAGCCTATTGGGGCCCATGGTAATAAAGGAAATATCCTCACATAATAACTAAAGAGAAGCTTTCTGAGAAACTGCATTGCCAAGTGTGAATGCAACTCACAGAGTTACACGTTTCTCTTCAGTGATCAGTTTGTTAGCACAGTTTTCTGGAAATCTGCAATTAGATACTTCATAGCGCAATGAACATTACAGTGACAAAGGAAATATCCAGAGATGAAAACTAGAAAGAAGCTTTCTTAGAAACTTCTTGGTGATGTGTGAATTCATCTCACAGAGTTACACTTATGTTTCGTGGAGCAGTCCATTAACACTGTCTTTGAGGAATCTGAGAAGGGCTTCTTTGGATCATCTTGAGGCCTACGCTGATAAAGGAAATTTCATCCGTTCAAAACGTGAAAGAAGCTTTCTGAGAAACTTCTTTCTGATCTGTGAGTTCATCTCACAGAGTTACAACCTCTGCCTCAAGAAGCAGTTTGCTAACACTCTTTTCGTGGAATCTGCAAAGTGATATTTGGGAGCCTATTGGGGCCCATGGTGATAAAGGAAATATCCTCACATAATAACTAAAGAGAAGCTTTCTGAGAAACTGCATTGCCAAGTGTGAATGCAACCCACAGAGTTACACGTTTCTCTTCAGTGATCAGTTTGTTAGCACAGTTTTCTGGAAATCTGCAATTAGATACTTCATAGCGCAATGAACATTACAGTGACAAAGGAAATATCCAGAGATGAAAACTAGAAAGAAGCTTTCTTAGAAACTTCTTGGTGATGTGTGAATTCATCTCACAGAGTTACACTTATGTTTCGTGGAGCAGTCCATTAACACTGTCTTTGAGGAATCTGAGAAGGGCTTCTTTGGATCACATTGAGGCCTACGCTGATAAAGGAAATTTCATCCGTTCAAAACGTGAAAGAAGCTTTCTGAGAAACTTCTTTCTGATCTGTGAGTTCATCTCACAGAGTTACAACCTCTGCCTCAAGAAGCAGTTAGCTAACACTCTTTTCGTGGAATCTGCAAAGTGATATTTGGGAGCCTATTGGGGCCCATGGTGATAAAGGAAATATCCTCACATAATAACTAAAGAGAAGCTTTCTGAGAAACTGCATTGCCATGTGTGAATGCAACTCACAGAGTTACACGTTTCTCTTCAGTGATCAGTTTGTTAGCACAGTTTTCTGGAAATCTGCAATTAGATACTTCATAGCGCAATGAACATTACAGTGACAAAGGAAATATCCAGAGATGAAAACTAGAAAGAAGCTTTCTTAGAAACTTCTTGGTGATGTGTGAATTCATCTCACAGAGTTACACTTATGTTTCGTGGAGCAGTCCATTAACACTGTCTTTGAGGAATCTGAGAAGGGCTTCTTTGGATCATATTGAGGCCTACGCTGATAAAGGAAATTTCATCCGTTCAAAACGTGAAAGAAGCTTTCTGAGAAACTTCTTTCTGATCTGTGAGTTCATCTCACAGAGTTACAACCTCTGCCTCAAGAAGCAGTTTGCTAACACTCTTTTCGTGGAATCTGCAAAGTGATATTTGGGAGCCTATTGGGGCCCATGGTAATAAAGGAAATATCCTCACATAATAACTAAAGAGAAGCTTTCTGAGAAACTGCATTGCCATGTGTGAATGCAACCCACAGAGTTACACGTTTCTCTTCAGTGATCAGTTTGTTAGCACAGTTTTCTGGAAATCTGCAATTAGATACTTCATAGCGCAATGAACATTACAGTGACAAAGGAAATATCCACAGATGAAAACTAGAAAGAAGCTTTCTTAGAAACTTCTTGGTGATGTGTGAATTCATCTCACAGAGTTACACTTATGTTTCGTGGAGCAGTCCATTAACACTGTCTTTGAGGAATCTGAGAAGGGCTTCTTTAGATCCACTTTGAGGCCTACGCTGATAAAGGAAATTTCATCCGTTCAAACCGTGAAAGAAGCTTTCTGAGAAACTTCTTTCTGATCTGTGAGTTCATCTCACAGAGTTACAACCTCTGCCTCAAGAAGCAGTTTGCTAACACTCTTTTCGTGGAATCTGCAAAGTGATATTTGGGAGCCTATTGGGGCCCATGGTAATAAAGGAAATATCCTCACATAATAACTAAAGAGAAGCTTTCTGAGAAACTGCATTGCCATGTGTGAATGCAACTCACAGAGTTACACGTTTCTCTTCAGTGATCAGTTTGTTAGCACAGTTTTCTGGAAATCTGCAATTAGATACTTCATAGCGCAATGAACATTAACAGTGACAAAGGAAATATCCACAGATGAAAACTAGAAAGAAGCTTTCTTAGAAACTTCTTGGTGATGTGTGAATTCATCTCACAGAGTTACACTTATGTTTCGTGGAGCAGTCCATTAACACTGTCTTTGAGGAATCTGAGAAGGGCTTCTTTGGATCACTATGAGGCCTACGCTGATAAAGGAAATTTCATCCGTTCAAAACGTGAAAGAAGCTTTCTGAGAAACTTCTTTCTGATCTGTGAGTTCATCTCACAGAGTTACAACCTCTGCCTCAAGAAGCAGTTTGCTAACACTCTTTTCGTGGAATCTGCAAAGTGATATTTGGGAGCCTATTGGGGCCCATGGTGATAAAGGAAATATCCTCACATAATAACTAAAGAGAAGCTTTCTGAGAAACTGCATTGCCAAGTGTGAATGCAACCACAGAGTTACACGTTTCTCTTCAGTGATCAGTTTGTTAGCACAGTTTTCTGGAAATCTGCAATTAGATACTTCATAGCGCAATGAACATTACAGTGACAAAGGAATATCCAGAGATGAAAACTAGAAAGAAGCTTTCTTAGAAACTTCTTGGTGATGTGTGAATTCATCTCACAGAGTTACACTTATGTTTCGTGGAGCAGTCCGTTAACACTGTCTTTGAGGAATCTGAGAAGGGCTTCTTTGGACCATTTGAGGCCTACGCTGATAAAGGAAATTTCATCCGTTCAAACGTGAAAGAAGCTTTCTGAGAAACTTCTTTCTGATCTGTGAGTTCATCTCACAGAGTTACAACCTCTGCCTCAAGAAGCAGTTTGCTAACACTCTTTTCGTGGAATCTGCAAAGTGATATTTGGGAGCCTATTGGGGCCCATGGTAATAAAGGAAATATCCTCACATAATAACTAAGAGAAGCTTTCTGAGAAACTGCATTGCCAAGTGTGAATGCAACTCACAGAGTTACACGTTTCTCTTCAGTGATCAGTTTGTTAGCACAGTTTTCTGGAAATCTGCAATTAGATACTTCATAGCGCAATGAACATTACAGTGACAAAGGAAATATCCAGAGATGAAAACTAGAAAGAAGCTTTCTTAGAAACTTCTTGGTGATGTGTGAATTCATCTCACAGAGTTACACTTATGTTTCGTGGGAGCAGTCCATTAACACTGTCTTTGAGGAATCTGAGAAGGGCTTCTTTGGATCATATTGAGGCCTACGCTGATAAAGGAAATTTCATCCGTTCAAAACGTGAAAGAAGCTTTCTGAGAAACTTCTTTCTGATCTGTGAGTTCATCTCACAGAGTTACAACCTCTGCCTCAAGAAGCAGTTTGCTAACACTCTTTTCGTGGAATCTGCAAAGTTGATATTGGGAGCCTATGGGCCCATGGTAATAAAGGAAATATCCTCACATAATAACTAAAGAGAAGCTTTCTGAGAAACTGCATTGCCATAGTGTGAATGCAACCCACAGAGTTACACGTTTCTCTTCAGTGATCAGTTTGTTAGCACAGTTTTCTGGAAATCTGCAATTAGATACTTCATAGCGCAATGAACATTACAGTGACAAGGAATTATCAGAGATGAAAACTAGAAAGAAGCTTTCTTAGAACCTTCTTGTGATGTGTGAATTCATCTCACAGAGTTACACTTATGTTTCGTGGAGCAGTCCGTTAACACTGTCTTTGAGGATTCTGAGAAGGGCTTCTTTAGACCACTTTGAGGCCTACGCTGATAAAGGAAATTTCATCCGTTCAAACCGTGAAAGAAGCTTTCTGAGAAACTTCTTTCTGATCTGTGAGTTCATCTCACAGAGTTACAACCTCTGCCTCAAGAAGCAGTTTGCTAACACTGTTTTCGTGGAATCTGCAAAGTGATATTTGGGAGCCTATTTGGGCCCATGGTAATAAAGGAAATATCCTCACATAATAACTAAAGAGAAGCTTTCTGGGAAACTGCATTGCCATGTGTGAAAGCAACCCACAGAGTTACACGTTCTCTTCAGTGATCAGTTTGTTAGCACAGTTTTCTGGAAATCTGCAATTAGATACTTCATAGCGCAATGAACATTACAGTGACAAAGGAAATATCCACAGATGAAAACTAGAAAGAAGCTTTCTTAGAAACTTCTGGTGATGTGTGAATTCATCTCACAGAGTTACACTTATGTTTCGTGGAGCAGTCCGTTAACACTGTCTTTGAGGATTCTGAGAAGGGCTTCTTTAGACCACTTGAGGCCTACGCTGATAAAGGAAATTTCATCCGTTCAAACCGTGAAAGAAGCTTTCTGAGAAACTTCTTTCTGATCTGTGAGTTCATCTCACAGAGTTACAACCTCTGCCTCAAGAAGCAGTTTGCTAACACTCTTTTCGTGGAATCTGCAAAGTGATATTTGGGAGCCTATTGGGGCCCATGGTGATAAAGGAAATATCCTCACATAATAACTAAAGAGAAGCTTTCTGAGAAACTGCATTGCCATGTGTGAATGCAACTCACAGAGTTACACGTTTCTCTTCGGTGATCAGTTTGTTAGCACAGTTTTCTGGAAATCTGCCAATAGATACTTCATAGCGCAATGAACATAACAGTGACCAATGAAATATCCACAGATGAAAACTAGAAGAAGCTTTTAGAAACTTCTTGGTGATTGTGTGATTCATCTCACAGAGTTACACTTATGTTTCGTGGAGCAGTCCATTAACACTGTCTTTGAGGAATCTGAGACGGGCTTCTTTGGATCATATTGAGTCCTACGCTGATAAAGGAAATTTTCATCCGTTTTCAAACCGTGAAAGAAGCTTTCTCAGAAAACTTCTTCTGATCTGTGAGTTCATCTCACAGAGTTACAACCCTCTTGCCTCAAGAAGCAGTTTGCTAACCATCTTTTCGTGGAATCTGCAAAGTGATATTTGGGAGCCTATTGGGGCCCATGGTGATAAAGGAAATATCCTCACATAATAACTAAAGAGAAGCTTTCTGAGAAAACTGCATTGCCATGTGTGAATGCAACTCACAGACTTACGCCAGGTTCTTTGGAGCCGTTTCTTTGGACTGTTTCCGTGGATTCTGAGAAGTGATATTTCAGATAGCTTTGAAGAATAGAAGGAGAAAGGAAATAGTCCTTCAAGAGGAAAGCGCGGAACCAAGCTTTGTGAGAAACTGCTTTGTGATATGTGAATTCATTTCACAGTGTTCTATCACCCGTTCTCGGGGGAGTTTCCTAGCACTCATTTTGAGGAATCTCAGATGTGATGTCTTGGATATCGTTGAATCGCATGCTGAATAAGTGAACTATCCTCAGAGAACCTGCAGAGAAGGCTTCTCAAAAACTTCTTTGTTGTGGGTGAATTCAGCCCACAGATGTCCATCATTGTTTCCACTGAGAAACTCGCTAGCAGAATTTTCGCAGAATCTGCAATAGGACACACGGTGGCGCTCCAAGACCACAAATAACCTCGTCTTACTAAAGAAAGAAGCTTTCTGAGAAACGCTATGTGATGTGTGAATTCAACTCACTAAGTTGCAGCGGTATTTCGTGGGGCCGTGGCCTAGGCCTATTTGTGTGGAATCTGAGAACAGATATTCCCGATCCCTTTGAAAACAATGGGGCCAATGGAAACATCTTCCAATAAAAATGAGAAAGAAGCTTTCTGAGAAACTTCTTTCTGATCTGTGAGTTCATCTCACAGAGTTACAACCTCTGCCTCAAGAAGCAGTTTGCTAACACTCTTTTCGTGGAATCTGCAAAGTGATATTTGGGAGCCTATTGGGGCCCATGGTGATAAAGGAAATATCCTCACATAATAACTAAAGAGAAGCTTTCTGAGAAACTGCATTGCCATGTGTGAATGCAACTCACAGAGTTACACTCTCTTCAGTGATCAGTTTGTTAGCACAGTTTTCTGGAAATCTGCAATTAGATACTTCATAGCGCAATGAACATTACAGTGACAAAGGAAATATCCACAGATGAAAACTAGAAAGAAGCTTTCTTAGAAACTTCTTGGTGATGTGTGAATTCATCTCACAGAGTTACACTTATGTTTCGTGGAGCAGTCCATTAACACTGTCTTTGAGGAATCTGAGAAGGGCTTCTTTGGATCATATTGAGGCCTACGCTGATAAAGGAAATTTCATCCGTTCAAAACGTGAAAGAAGCTTTCTGAGAAACTTCTTTCTGATCTGTGAGTTCATCTCACAGAGTTACAACCTCTGCCTCAAGAAGCAGTTTGCTAACACTCTTTCGTGGAATCTGCAAAGTGATATTTGGGAGCCTATTGGGGCCCATGGTGATAAAGGAAATATCCTCACAATAACTAAAAGAAGCTTTCTGAGAAACTGCATTGCCAGTGTGAATGCAACTCACAGAGTTACACGTTTCTCTTCAGTGATCAGTTTGTTAGCACAGTTTTCTGGAAATCTGCAATTAGATACTTCATAGCGCAATGAACATTACAGTGACAAAGGAAATATCCAGAGATGAAAACTAGAAAGAAGCTTTCTTAGAAACTTCTTGGTGATGTGTGAATTCATCTCACAGAGTTACACTTATGTTTCGTGGAGCAGTCCATTAACACTGTCTTTGAGGAATCTGAGAAGGGCTTCTTTGGATCACTTGAGGCCTACGCTGATAAAGGAAATTTCATCCGTTCAAAACGTGAAAGAAGCTTTCAGAAACTTCTTTCTGATCTGTGAGTTCATCTCACAGAGTTAAACCTCTGCCTCAAGAAGCAGTTTGCTAACACTCTTTTCGTGGAATCTGCAAAGTGATATTTGGGAGCCTATTGGGCCCATGGTGATAAAGGAAATATCCTCACATAATAACTAAAGAGAAGCTTTCTGAGAAACTGCATTGCCATGTGTGAATGCAACCTCACAGAGTTACACGTTTCTCTTCAGTGATCAGTTTGTTAGCACAGTTTTCTGGAAATCTGCAATTAGATACTTCATAGCGCAATGAACATTACAGTGACAAAGGAAATATCCAGAGATGAAAACTAGAAAGAAGCTTTCTTAGAAACTTCTTGGTGATGTGTGAATTCATCTCACAGAGTTACACTTATGTTTCGTGGAGCAGTCCATTAACACTGTCTTTGAGGAATCTGAGAAGGGCTTCTTTGGATCATATTGAGTCCTACGCTGATAAAGGAAATTTCATCCGTTCAAACCGTGAAAGAAGCTTTCTCAGAAACTTCTTTCTGATCTGTGAGTTCATCTCACAGAGTTACAACCTCTGCCTCAAGAAGCAGTTTGCTAACACTCTTTTCGTGGAATCTGCAAAGTGATATTTGGGAGCCTATTGGGGCCCATGGTGATAAAGGAAATATCCTCACATAATAACTAAAGAGAAGTTTCTGAGAAACTGCATTGCCATGTGTGAATGCAACTCACAGATTACACGTTTCTCTTCAGTGATCAGTTTGTTAGCACAGTTTTCTGGAAATCTGCAATTAGATACTTCATAGCGCAATGAACATACAGTGACAAAGGAAATATCCACAGATGAAAACTAGAAAGAAGCTTTCTTAGAAACTTCTTGGTGATGTGTGAATTCATCTCACAGAGTTACACTTATGTTTCGTGGAGCAGTCCATTAACACTGTCTTTGAGGAATCTGAGAAGGGCTTCTTTGGATCATATTGAGGCCTACGCTGATAAAGGAAATTTCATCCGTTCAAACGTGAAGAAGCTTTCTGCAGAAACTTCTTCTGATCTGTGAGTTCATCTCACAGAGTTACAACCTCTGCCTCAAGAAGCAGTTTGCTAACACTCTTTTCGTGGAATTTGCAAAGTGATATTTGGGAGCCTATTGGGGCCCATGGTAATAAGGAAATATCCTCACATAATAACTAAAGAGAAGCTTTTCTGAGAAAACTAGCATTGCCAAGTGTGAATGCAAACCACAGAGTTACACGTTTCTCTTCAGTGATCAGGTTGTTAGCACAGTTTTCTGGAAATCTGCAATTAGATACTTCATAGCGCAATGAACATTACAGTGACAAGGAAATATCCAGAGATGAAAACTAGAAAGAAGCTTTCTTAGAAAACTTCTTGGTGATGTGTGAATTCATCTCACAGAGTTACACTTATGTTTCAGTGGAGCAGTCCAGTTAACACTGTCTTTGAGGAATCTGAGAAGGGCTTCTTTGGATACCACTTTGAGGCCTACGCTGATAAAGGAAATTTCATCCGTTCAAAACCGTGAAAGAAGCTTTCTGAGAAATTTCTTTCTCATCTGTGAGTTCATCTCACAGAGTTACAACCTCTGCCTCAAGAAGCAGTTTGCTACACTCTTTTCGTGGAATCTGCAAAGTGATATTTGGGAGCCTATTGGGGCCCATGGTGATAAAGGAAATATCCTCACATAATAACTAAAGAGAAGCTTTCTGAGAAACTGCATTGCCATGTGTGAATGCAACTCACAGAGTTACACGTTTCTCTTCATGTGATCAGTGTTGTTAGCACAGTTTTTCTGGAAATCTGCAATTAGATACTTCATAGCGCAATGAACATAACAGTGACAAATGAAATATCCAGCAGATGAAAACTAGAAAGAAACTTTCTTAGAAACTTCTTGGTGATGTGTGAATTCATCTCACAGAGTTACACTTATGTTTCGTGAGCAGTGCAGTTAACACTGTCTTTGAGGATCTGAGAAGGGCTTCTTTGGATCATATTGAGGCCTAAGCTGATAAAGGAAATTTCATCCGTTCAAAACGTGAAAGAAGCTTTCTGAGAAACTTCTTTCTGATCTGTGAGTTCATCTCACAGAGTTACAACCTCTGCCTCAAGAAGCAGTTTGCTAACACTCTTTTCGTGGAATCTGCAAAGTGATATTGGGAGCCTATTGGGGCCCATGGTGATAAAGGAAATATCCTCACATAATAACTAAAGAGAAGCTTTCTGAGAAACTGCATTGCCATGTGTGAATGCAACCCACAGAGTTACACGTTCTCTTCAGTGATCAGTTTGTTAGCACAGTTTTCTGGAAATCTGCAATTAGATACTTCATAGCGCAATGAACATTACAGTGACAAAGGAAATATCCAGAGATGAAAACTAGAAAGAAGCTTTCTTAGAAACTTCTTGGTGATGTGTGAATTCATCTCACAGAGTTACACTTATGTTTCGTGGAGCAGTCCATTAACACTGTCTTTGAGGAATCTGAGAAGGGCTTCTTTGGATCATATTGAGTCCTACGCTGATAAAGGAAATTTCATCCGTTCAAACCGTGAAAGAAGCTTTCTCAGAAACTTCTTTCTGATCTGTGAGTTCATCTCACAGAGTTACAACCTCTGCCTCAAGAAGCAGTTTGCTAACACTCTTTTCGTGGAATCTGCAAAGTGATATTTGGGAGCCTATTGGGGCCCATGGTAATAAAGGAAATATCCTCACATAATAACTAAAGAGAAGCTTTCTGAGAAACTGCATTGCCAAGTGTGAATGCAACCCACAGAGTTACACGTTTCTCTTCAGTGATCAGTTTGTTAGCACAGTTTTCTGGAAATCTGCAATTAGATACTTCATAGCGCAATGAACATTACAGTGACAACGGAAATATCCAGAGATGAAAACTAGAAAGAAGCTTTCTTAGAAACTTCTTGGTGATGTGTGAATTCATCTCACAGAGTTACACTTATGTTTCGTGGAGCAGTCCATTAACACTGTCTTTGAGGAATCTGAGAAGGGCTTCTTTGGATCACATTGAGGCCTACGCTGATAAAGGAAATTTCATCCGTTCAAACCGTGAAAGAAGCTTTCTGAGAAACTTCTTTCTGATCTGTGAGTTCATCTCACAGAGTTACAACCTCTGCCTCAAGAAGCAGTTTGCTAACACTCTTTTCGTGGAATCTGCAAAGTGATATTTGGGAGCCTATTGGGGCCCATGGTAATAAAGGAAATATCCTCACATAATAACTAAAGAGAAGCTTTCTGAGAAACTGCATTGCCATGTGTGAATGCAACTCACAGACTTACGCCAGTGTTCTTTGGAGCCGTTTCTTTGGACTGTTTCCGTGGATTCTGAGAAGTGATATTTCAGATAGCTTTGAAGAATAGAAGGAGAAAGGAAATATCCTTCAAGAGAAAGCGGAACCAAGCTTTGTGAGAAACTGCTTTGTGATATGTGAATTCATTTCACAGTGTTCTATCACCCGTTCTCGGGGGAGTTTCCTAGCACTCATTTTGAGGAATCTCAGATGTGATGTCTTGGATATCGTTGAATCGCATGCTGAATAAGGAACTATCCTCAGAGAAACCTGCAGAGAAGGCTTCTCAAAAACTTCTTTGTTGTGGGTGAATTCAGCCCACAGATGTCCATCATTGTTTCCACTGAGAAACTCGCTAGCAGAATTTTCGCAGAATCTGCAATAGGACACACGGTGGCGCTCCAAGACCACAAATAACCTCGTCTTACTAAAGAAAGAAGCTTTCTGAGAAACGCTATGTGATGTGTGAATTCAACTCACTAAGTTGCAGCGGTATTTCGTGGGGCCGTGGCCTAGGCCTATTTGTGTGGAATCTGAGAACAGATATTCCCGATCCCTTTGAAAACAATGGGGCCAATGGAAACATCTTCCAATAAAAAGGAGAAAGAAGCTTTCTGAGAAACTTCTTTCTGATCTGTGAGTTCATCTCACAGAGTTACAACCTCTGCCTCAAGAAGCAGTTTGCTAACACTCTTTTCGTGGAATCTGCAAAGTGATATTTGGGAGCCTATTGGGGCCCATGGTAATAAAGGAAATATCCTCACATAATAACTAAAGAGAAGCTTTCTGAGAAACTGCATTGCCAAGTGTGAATGCAACCCACAGAGTTACACGTTTCTCTTCAGTGATCAGTTTGTTAGCACAGTTTTCTGGAAATCTGCAATTAGATACTTCATAGCGCAATGAACATTACAGTGACAAAGGAAATATCCAGAGATGAAAACTAGAAAGAAGCTTTCTTAGAAACTTCTTGGTGATGTGTGAATTCATCTCACAGAGTTACACTTATGTTTCGTGGAGCAGTCCATTTACACTGTCTTTGAGGAATCTGAGAAGGGCTTCTTTGGATCACATTGAGGCCTACGCTGATAAAGGAAATTTCATCCGTTCAAAACGTGAAAGAAGCTTTCTCAGAAACTTCTTTCTCATCTGTGAGTTCATCTCACAGAGTTACAACCTCTGCCTCAAGAAGCAGTTTGCTAACACTCTTTTCGTGGAATCTGCAAAGTGATATTTGGGAGCCTATTGGGGCCCATGGTGATAACGGAAATATCCTCACATAATAACTAAAGAGAAGCTTTCTGAGAAACTGCATTGCCATGTGTGAATGCAACTCACAGAGTTACACGTTTCTCTTCAGTGATCAGTTTGTTAGCACAGTTTTCTGGAAATCTGCAATTAGATACTTCATAGCGCAATGAACATAACAGTGAGAAATGAGATATCCAGAGATGAAAACTAGAAAGAAGCTTTCTTAGAAACTTCTTGGTGATGTGTGAATTCATCTCACAGAGTTACACTTATGTTTCGTGGAGCAGTCCGTTAACACTGTCTTTGAGGATTCTGAGAAGGGCTTCTTTAGACCACTTTGAGGCCTACGCTGATAAAGGAAATTTCATCCGTTCAAACCGTGAAAGAAGCTTTCTGAGAAACTTCTTTCTGATCTGTGAGTTCATCTCACAGAGTTACAACCTCTGCCTCAAGAAGCAGTTTGCTAACACTCTTTTCGTGGAATCTGCAAAGTGATATTTGGGAGCCTATTGGGGCCCATGGTGATAAAGGAAATATCCTCACATAATAACTAAAGAGAAGCTTTCTGAGAAACTGCATTGCCATGTGTGAATGCAACTCACAGAGTTACACTATCTCTTCAGTGATCAGTTTGTTAGCACAGTTTTCTGGAAATCTGCAATTAGATACTTCATAGCGCAATGAACATTACAGTGACAAAGGAAATATCCACAGATGAAAACTAGAAAGAAGCTTTATTAGAAACTTCTTGGTGATGTGTGAATTCATCTCACAGAGTTACACTTATGTTTCGTGGAGCAGTCCATTAACACTGTCTTTGAGGAATCTGAGAAGGGCTTCTTTGGATCATATTGAGTCCTACGCTGATAAAGGAAATTTCATCCGTTTAAACCGTGAACGAAGCTTTCTCAGAAACTTCTTTCTGATCTGTGAGTTCATCTCACAGAGTTACAACCTCTGCCTCAAGAAGCAGTTTGCTAACACTCTTTTCGTGGAATCTGCAAAGTGATATTTGGGAGCCTATTGGGGCCCATGGTAATAAAGGAAATATCCTCACATAATAACTAAAGAGAAGCTTTCTGAGAAACTGCATTGCCAAGTGTGAATGCAACCCACAGAGTTACACGTTTCTCTTCAGTGATCAGTTTGTTAGCACAGTTTTCTGGAAATCTGCAATTAGATACTTCATAGCGCAATGAACATTACAGTGACAAAGGAAATATCCAGAGATGAAAACTAGAAAGAAGCTTTCTTAGAAACTTCTTGGTGATGTGTGAATTCATCTCACAGAGTTACACTTATGTTTCGTGGAGCAGTCCATTAACACTGTCTTTGAGGAATCTGAGAAGGGCTTCTTTGGATCACATTGAGGCCTACGCTGATAAAGGAAATTTCATCCGTTCAAACCGTGAAAGAAGCTTTCTGAGAAACTTCTTTCTGATCTGTGAGTTCATCTCACAGAGTTACAACCTCTGCCTCAAGAAGCAGTTTGCTAACACTCTTTTCGTGGAATCTGCAAAGTGATATTTGGGAGCCTATTGGGGCCCATGGTAATAAAGGAAATATCCTCACATAATAACTAAAGAGAAGCTTTCTGAGAAACTGCATTGCCATGTGTGAATGCAACTCACAGACTTACGCCAGTGTTCTTTGGAGCCGTTTCTTTGGACTGTTTCCGTGGATTCTGAGAAGTGATATTTCAGATAGCTTTGAAGAATAGAAGGAGAAAGGAAATATCCTTCAAGAGAAAGCGGAACCAAGCTTTGTGAGAAACTGCTTTGTGATATGTGAATTCATTTCACAGTGTTCTATCACCCGTTCTCGGGGGAGTTTCCTAGCACTCATTTTGAGGAATCTCAGATGTGATGTCTTGGATATCGTTGAATCGCATGCTGAATAAGGAACTATCCTCAGAGAAACCTGCAGAGAAGGCTTCTCAAAAACTTCTTTGTTGTGGGTGAATTCAGCCCACAGATGTCCATCATTGTTTCCACTGAGAAACTCGCTAGCAGAATTTTCGCAGAATCTGCAATAGGACACACGGTGGCGCTCCAAGACCACAAATAACCTCGTCTTACTAAAGAAAGAAGCTTTCTGAGAAACGCTATGTGATGTGTGAATTCAACTCACTAAGTTGCAGCGGTATTTCGTGGGGCCGTGGCCTAGGCCTATTTGTGTGGAATCTGAGAACAGATATTCCCGATCCCTTTGAAAACAATGGGGCCAATGGAAACATCTTCCAATAAAAATGAGAAAGAAGCTTTCTGAGAAACTTCTTTCTGATCTGTGAGTTCATCTCACAGAGTTACAACCTCTGCCTCAAGAAGCAGTTTGCTAACACTCTTTTCATGGAATCTGCAAAGTGATATTTGAGAGCCTATTGGGGCCCATGGTGATAAAGGAAATATCCTCACATAATAACTAAAGAGAAGCTTTCTGAGAAACTGCATTGCCATGTGTGAATGCAACTCACAGAGTTACACTATCTCTTCAGTGATCAGTTTGTTAGCACAGTTTTCTGGAAATCTGCAATTAGATACTTCATAGCGCAATGAACATTACAGTGACAAATGAAATATCCAGAGATGAAAACTAGAAAGAAGCTTTCTTAGAAACTTCTTGGTGATGTGTGAATTCATCTCACAGAGTTACACTTATGTTTCGTGGAGCAGTCCATTAACACTGTCTTTGAGGAATCTGAGAAGGGCTTCTTTAGATCACTATTGAGGCCTACGCTGATAAAGGAAATTTCATCCGTTCAAACCGTGAAAGAAGCTTTCTGAGAAACTTCTTTCTGATCTGTGAGTTCATCTCACAGAGTTACAACCTCTGCCTCAAGAAGCAGTTTGCTAACACTCTTTTCGTGGAATCTGCAAAGTGATATTTGGGAGCCTATTGGGGCCCATGGTGATAAAGGAAATATCCTCACATAATAACTAAAGAGAAGCTTTCTGAGAAACTGCATTGCCATGTGTGAATGCAACTCACAGAATTACACGTTTCTCTTCTGTGATCAGTTTGTTAGCACAGTTTTCTGGAAATCTGCAATTAGATACTTCATAGCGCAATGAACATAACAGTGACAAATGAAATATCCACAGATGAAAACTAGAAAGAAGCTTTCTTAGAAACTTCTTGGTGATGTGTGAATTCATCTCACAGAGTTACACTTATGTTTCGTGGAGCAGTCCATTAACACTGTCTTTGAGGAATCTGAGAAGGGCTTCTTTGGATCATATTGAGGCCTACGCTGATAAAGGAAATTTCATCCGTTCAAAACGTGAAAGAAGCTTTCTCAGAAACTTCTTTCTGATCTGTGAGTTCATCTCACAGAGTTACAACCTCTGCCTCAAGAAGCAGTTTGCTAACACTCTTTTCGTGGAATCTGCAAAGTGATATTTGGGAGCCTATTGGGGCCCATGGTAATAAAGGAAATATCCTCACAGTAATAACTAAAGAGAAGCTTTCTGAGAAACTACATTGCCAAGTGTGAATGCAACCCACAGAGTTACACGTTTCTCTTCAGTGATCAGTTTGTTAGCACAGTTTTCTGGAAATCTGCAATTAGATACTTCATAGCGCAATGAACATTACAGTGACAAAGGAAATATCCAGAGATGAAAACTAGAAAGAAGCTTTCTTAGAAACTTCTTGGTGATGTGTGAATTCATCTCACAGAGTTACACTTATGTTTCATGGAGCAGTCCGTTAACACTGTCTTTGAGGATTCTGAGAAGGGCTTCTTTAGACCACTTTGAGGCCTACGCTGATAAAGGAAATTTCATCCGTTCAAACCGTGAAAGAAGCTTTCTGAGAAATTTCTTTCTGATCTGTGAGTTCATCTCACAGAGTTACAACCTCTGCCTCAAGAAGCAGTTTGCTAACACTCTTTTCGTGGAATCTGCAAAGTGATATTTGGGAGCCTATTGGGGCCCATGGTGATAAAGGAAATATCCTCACATAATAACTAAAGAGAAGCTTTCTGAGAAACTGCATTGCCATGTGTGAATGCAACTCACAGAGTTACACGTTTCTCTTCTGTGATCAGTTTGTTAGCACAGTTTTCTGGAAATCTGCAATTAGATACTTCATAGCGCAATGAACATAACAGTGACAAATGAAATATCCACAGATGAAAACTAGAAAGAAGCTTTCTTAGAAACTTCTTGGTGATGTGTGAATTCATCTCACAGAGTTACACTTATGTTTCGTGGAGCAGTGCATTAACACTGTCTTTGAGGAATCTGAGAAGGGCTATTTTGGATCATATTGACGCCTAAGCTGATAAAGGAAATTTCATCCGTTCAAAACGTGAAAGAAGCTTTCTGAGAAACTTCTTTCTGATCTGTGAGTTCATCTCACAGAGTTACAACCTCTGCCTCAAGAAGCAGTTTGCTAACACTCTTTTCGTGGAATCTGCAAAGTGATATTTGGGAGCCTATTGGGGCCCATGGTTATAAAGGAAATATCCTCACATAATAACTAAAGAGAAGCTTTCTGAGAAACTGCATTGCCAAGTGTGAATGCAACCCACAGAGTTACACGTTTCTCTTCAGTGATCAGTTTGTTAGCACAGTTTTCTGGAAATCTGCAATTAGATACTTCATAGCGCAATGAACATTACAGTGACAAAGGAAATATCCAGAGATGAAAACTAGAAAGAAGCTTTCTTAGAAACTTCTTGGTGATGTGTGAATTCATCTCACAGACTTACACTTATGTTTCGTGGAGCAGTCCATTAACACTGTCTTTGAGGAATCTGAGAAGGGCTTCTTTGGATCACATTGAGGCCTACGCTGATAAAGGAAATTTCATCCGTTCAAAACGTGAAAGAAGCTTTCTCAGAAACTTCTTTCTGATCTGTGAGTTCATCTCACAGAGTTACAACCTCTGCCTCAAGAAGCAGTTAGCTAACACTCTTTTCGTGGAATCTGCAAAGTGATATTTGGGAGCCTATTGGGGCCCATGGTGATAAAGGAAATATCCTCACATAATAACTAAAGAGAAGCTTTCTGAGAAACTGCATTGCCAAGTGTGAATGCAACCCACAGAGTTACACGTTTCTCTTCAGTGATCAGTTTGTTAGCACAGTTTTCTGGAAATCTGCAATTAGATACTTCATAGCGCAATGAACATTACAGTGACAAAGGAAATATCCAGAGATGAAAACTAGAAAGAAGCTTTCTTAGAAACTTCTTGGTGATGTGTGAATTCATCTCACAGAGTTACACTTATGTTTCGTGGAGCAGTCCATTAACACTGTCTTTGAGGAATCTGAGAAGGGCTTCTTTGGATCACATTGAGGCCTACGCTGATAAAGGAAATTTCATCCGTTCAAACCGTGAAAGAAGCTTTCTGAGAAACTTCTTTCTGATCTGTGAGTTCATCTCACAGAGTTACAACCTCTGCCTCAAGAAGCAGTTTGCTAACACTCTTTTCGTGGAATCTGCAAAGTGATATTTGGGAGCCTATTGGGGCCCATGGTAATAAAGGAAATATCCTCACATAATAACTAAAGAGAAGCTTTCTGAGAAACTGCATTGCCATGTGTGAATGCAACTCACAGACTTACGCCAGTGTTCTTTGGAGCCGTTTCTTTGGACTGTTTCCGTGGATTCTGAGAAGTGATATTTCAGATAGCTTTGAAGAATAGAAGGAGAAAGGAAATATCCTTCAAGAGAAAGCGGAACCAAGCTTTGTGAGAAACTGCTTTGTGATATGTGAATTCATTTCACAGTGTTCTATCACCCGTTCTCGGGGGAGTTTCCTAGCACTCATTTTGAGGAATCTCAGATGTGATGTCTTGGATATCGTTGAATCGCATGCTGAATAAGGAACTATCCTCAGAGAAACCTGCAGAGAAGGCTTCTCAAAAACTTCTTTGTTGTGGGTGAATTCAGCCCACAGATGTCCATCATTGTTTCCACTGAGAAACTCGCTAGCAGAATTTTCGCAGAATCTGCAATAGGACACACGGTGGCGCTCCAAGACCACAAATAACCTCGTCTTACTAAAGAAAGAAGCTTTCTGAGAAACGCTATGTGATGTGTGAATTCAACTCACTAAGTTGCAGCGGTATTTCGTGGGGCCGTGGCCTAGGCCTATTTGTGTGGAATCTGAGAACAGATATTCCCGATCCCTTTGAAAACAATGGGGCCAATGGAAACATCTTCCAATAAAAAGGAGAAAGAAGCTTTCTGAGAAACTTCTTTCTGATCTGTGAGTTCATCTCACAGAGTTACAACCTCTGCCTCAAGAAGCAGTTTGCTAACACTCTTTTCGTGGAATCTGCAAAGTGATATTTGGGAGCCTATTGGGGCCCATGGTAATAAAGGAAATATCCTCACATAATAACTAAAGAGAAGCTTTCTGAGAAACTGCATTGCCAAGTGTGAATGCAACCCACAGAGTTACACGTTTCTCTTCAGTGATCAGTTTGTTAGCACAGTTTTCTGGAAATCTGCAATTAGATACTTCATAGCGCAATGAACATTACAGTGACAAAGGAAATATCCAGAGATGAAAACTAGAAAGAAGCTTTCTTAGAAACTTCTTGGTGATGTGTGAATTCATCTCACAGAGTTACACTTATGTTTCGTGGAGCAGTCCATTAACACTGTCTTTGAGGAATCTGAGAAGGGCTTCTTTGGATCACTATTGAGGCCTACGCTGATAAAGGAAATTTCATCCGTTCAAACCGTGAAAGAAGCTTTCTCAGAAACTTCTTTCTGATCTGTGAGTTCATCTCACAGAGTTACAACCTCTGCCTCAAGAAGCAGTTTGCTAACACTCTTTTCGTGGAATCTGCAAAGTGATATTTGGGAGCCTATTGGGGCCCATGGTAATAAAGGAAATATCCTCACATAATAACTAAAGAGAAGCTTTCTGAGAAACTGCATTGCCAAGTGTGAATGCAACCACAGAGTTACACGTTTCTCTTCAGTGATCAGTTTGTTAGCACAGTTTTCTGGAAATCTGCAATTAGATACTTCATAGCGCAATGAACATTACAGTGACAAGGAAATATCCAGAGATGAAAACTAGAAAGAAGCTTTCTTAGAAACTTCTTGGTGATGTGTGAATTCATCTCACAGAGTTACACTTATGTTTCGTGGAGCAGTCCATTAACACTGTCTTTGAGGAATCTGAGAAGGGCTTCTTTAGATCACATTGAGGCCTACGCTGATAAAGGAAATTTCATCCGTTCAAACCGTGAAAGAAGCTTTCTGAGAAACTTCTTTCTGATCTGTGAGTTCATCTCACAGAGTTACAACCTCTGCCTCAAGAAGCAGTTTGCTAACACTCTTTTCGTGGAATCTGCAAAGTGATATTTGGGAGCCTATTGGGGCCCATGGTAATAAAGGAAATATCCTCACATAATAACTAAAGAGAAGCTTTCTGAGAAACTGCATTGCCATGTGTGAATGCAACTCACAGACTTACGCCAGTGTTCTTTGGAGCCGTTTCTTTGGACTGTTTCCGTGGATTCTGAGAAGTGATATTTCAGATAGCTTTGAAGAATAGAAGGAGAAAGGAAATATCCTTCAAGAGAAAGCGGAACCAAGCTTTGTGAGAAACTGCTTTGTGATATGTGAATTCATTTCACAGTGTTCTATCACCCGTTCTCGGGGGAGTTTCCTAGCACTCATTTTGAGGAATCTCAGATGTGATGTCTTGGATATCGTTGAATCGCATGCTGAATAAGGAACTATCCTCAGAGAAACCTGCAGAGAAGGCTTCTCAAAAACTTCTTTGTTGTGGGTGAATTCAGCCCACAGATGTCCATCATTGTTTCCACTGAGAAACTCGCTAGCAGAATTTTCGCAGAATCTGCAATAGGACACACGGTGGCGCTCCAAGACCACAAATAACCTCGTCTTACTAAAGAAAGAAGCTTTCTGAGAAACGCTATGTGATGTGTGAATTCAACTCACTAAGTTGCAGCGGTATTTCGTGGGGCCGTGGCCTAGGCCTATTTGTGTGGAATCTGAGAACAGATATTCCCGATCCCTTTGAAAACAATGGGGCCAATGGAAACATCTTCCAATAAAAAGGAGAAAGAAGCTTTCTGAGAAACTTCTTTCTGATCTGTGAGTTCATCTCACAGAGTTACAACCTCTGCCTCAAGAAGCAGTTTGCTAACACTCTTTTCGTGGAATCTGCAAAGTGATATTTGGGAGCCTATTGGGGCCCATGGTAATAAAGGAAATATCCTCACATAATAACTAAAGAGAAGCTTTCTGAGAAACTGCATTGCCAAGTGTGAATGCAACCCACAGAGTTACACGTTTCTCTTCAGTGATCAGTTTGTTAGCACAGTTTTCTGGAAATCTGCAATTAGATACTTCATAGCGCAATGAACATTACAGTGACAAAGGAAATATCCAGAGATGAAAACTAGAAAGAAGCTTTCTTAGAAACTTCTTGGTGATGTGTGAATTCATCTCACAGAGTTACACTTATGTTTCGTGGAGCAGTCCATTTACACTGTCTTTGAGGAATCTGAGAAGGGCTTCTTTGGATCACATTGAGGCCTACGCTGATAAAGGAAATTTCATCCGTTCAAAACGTGAAAGAAGCTTTCTCAGAAACTTCTTTCTCATCTGTGAGTTCATCTCACAGAGTTACAACCTCTGCCTCAAGAAGCAGTTTGCTAACACTCTTTTCGTGGAATCTGCAAAGTGATATTTGGGAGCCTATTGGGGCCCATGGTGATAACGGAAATATCCTCACATAATAACTAAAGAGAAGCTTTCTGAGAAACTGCATTGCCATGTGTGAATGCAACTCACAGAGTTACACGTTTCTCTTCAGTGATCAGTTTGTTAGCACAGTTTTCTGGAAATCTGCAATTAGATACTTCATAGCGCAATGAACATAACAGTGAGAAATGAAATATCCAGAGATGAAAACTAGAAAGAAGCTTTCTTAGAAACTTCTTGGTGATGTGTGAATTCATCTCACAGAGTTACACTTATGTTTCGTGGAGCAGTCCGTTAACACTGTCTTTGAGGATTCTGAGAAGGGCTTCTTTAGACCACTTTGAGGCCTACGCTGATAAAGGAAATTTCATCCGTTCAAACCGTGAAAGAAGCTTTCTGAGAAACTTCTTTCTGATCTGTGAGTTCATCTCACAGAGTTACAACCTCTGCCTCAAGAAGCAGTTTGCTAACACTCTTTTCGTGGAATCTGCAAAGTGATATTTGGGAGCCTATTGGGGCCCATGGTGATAAAGGAAATATCCTCACATAATAACTAAAGAGAAGCTTTCTGAGAAACTGCATTGCCATGTGTGAATGCAACTCACAGAGTTACACTATCTCTTCAGTGATCAGTTTGTTAGCACAGTTTTCTGGAAATCTGCAATTAGATACTTCATAGCGCAATGAACATTACAGTGACAAAGGAAATATCCACAGATGAAAACTAGAAAGAAGCTTTATTAGAAACTTCTTGGTGATGTGTGAATTCATCTCACAGAGTTACACTTATGTTTCGTGGAGCAGTCCATTAACACTGTCTTTGAGGAATCTGAGAAGGGCTTCTTTGGATCATATTGAGTCCTACGCTGATAAAGGAAATTTCATCCGTTTAAACCGTGAACGAAGCTTTCTCAGAAACTTCTTTCTGATCTGTGAGTTCATCTCACAGAGTTACAACCTCTGCCTCAAGAAGCAGTTTGCTAACACTCTTTTCGTGGAATCTGCAAAGTGATATTTGGGAGCCTATTGGGGCCCATGGTAATAAAGGAAATATCCTCACATAATAACTAAAGAGAAGCTTTCTGAGAAACTGCATTGCCAAGTGTGAATGCAACCCACAGAGTTACACGTTTCTCTTCAGTGATCAGTTTGTTAGCACAGTTTTCTGGAAATCTGCAATTAGATACTTCATAGCGCAATGAACATTACAGTGACAAAGGAAATATCCAGAGATGAAAACTAGAAAGAAGCTTTCTTAGAAACTTCTTGGTGATGTGTGAATTCATCTCACAGAGTTACACTTATGTTTCGTGGAGCAGTCCATTAACACTGTCTTTGAGGAATCTGAGAAGGGCTTCTTTGGATCACATTGAGGCCTACGCTGATAAAGGAAATTTCATCCGTTCAAACCGTGAAAGAAGCTTTCTGAGAAACTTCTTTCTGATCTGTGAGTTCATCTCACAGAGTTACAACCTCTGCCTCAAGAAGCAGTTTGCTAACACTCTTTTCGTGGAATCTGCAAAGTGATATTTGGGAGCCTATTGGGGCCCATGGTAATAAAGGAAATATCCTCACATAATAACTAAAGAGAAGCTTTCTGAGAAACTGCATTGCCATGTGTGAATGCAACTCACAGACTTACGCCAGTGTTCTTTGGAGCCGTTTCTTTGGACTGTTTCCGTGGATTCTGAGAAGTGATATTTCAGATAGCTTTGAAGAATAGAAGGAGAAAGGAAATATCCTTCAAGAGAAAGCGGAACCAAGCTTTGTGAGAAACTGCTTTGTGATATGTGAATTCATTTCACAGTGTTCTATCACCCGTTCTCGGGGGAGTTTCCTAGCACTCATTTTGAGGAATCTCAGATGTGATGTCTTGGATATCGTTGAATCGCATGCTGAATAAGGAACTATCCTCAGAGAAACCTGCAGAGAAGGCTTCTCAAAAACTTCTTTGTTGTGGGTGAATTCAGCCCACAGATGTCCATCATTGTTTCCACTGAGAAACTCGCTAGCAGAATTTTCGCAGAATCTGCAATAGGACACACGGTGGCGCTCCAAGACCACAAATAACCTCGTCTTACTAAAGAAAGAAGCTTTCTGAGAAACGCTATGTGATGTGTGAATTCAACTCACTAAGTTGCAGCGGTATTTCGTGGGGCCGTGGCCTAGGCCTATTTGTGTGGAATCTGAGAACAGATATTCCCGATCCCTTTGAAAACAATGGGGCCAATGGAAACATCTTCCAATAAAAATGAGAAAGAAGCTTTCTGAGAAACTTCTTTCTGATCTGTGAGTTCATCTCACAGAGTTACAACCTCTGCCTCAAGAAGCAGTTTGCTAACACTCTTTTCATGGAATCTGCAAAGTGATATTTGAGAGCCTATTGGGGCCCATGGTGATAAAGGAAATATCCTCACATAATAACTAAAGAGAAGCTTTCTGAGAAACTGCATTGCCATGTGTGAATGCAACTCACAGAGTTACACTATCTCTTCAGTGATCAGTTTGTTAGCACAGTTTTCTGGAAATCTGCAATTAGATACTTCATAGCGCAATGAACATTACAGTGACAAATGAAATATCCAGAGATGAAAACTAGAAAGAAGCTTTCTTAGAAACTTCTTGGTGATGTGTGAATTCATCTCACAGAGTTACACTTATGTTTCGTGGAGCAGTCCGTTAACACTGTCTTTGAGGAATCTGAGAAGGGCTTCTTTAGACCACTTTGAGGCCTACGCTGATAAAGGAAATTTCATCCGTTCAAACCGTGAAAGAAGCTTTCTGAGAAACTTCTTTCTGATCTGTGAGTTCATCTCACAGAGTTACAACCTCTGCCTCAAGAAGCAGTTTGCTAACACTCTTTTCGTGGAATCTGCAAAGTGATATTTGGGAGCCTATTGGGGCCCATGGTGATAAAGGAAATATCCTCACATAATAACTAAAGAGAAGCTTTCTGAGAAACTGCATTGCCATGTGTGAATGCAACTCACAGAGTTACACGTTTCTCTTCAGTGATCAGTTTGTTAGCACAGTTTTCTGGAAATCTGCAATTAGATACTTCATAGCGCAATGAACATACAGTGACAAATGAAATATCCACAGATGAAAACTAGAAAGAAGCTTTCTTAGAAACTTCTTGGTGATGTGTGAATTCATCTCACAGAGTTACACTTATGTTTCGTGGAGCAGTCCATTAACACTGTCTTTGAGGAATCTGAGAAGGGCTTCTTGGATCATATTGAGGCCTACGCTGATAAAGGAAATTTCATCCGTTCAAACGTGAAAGAAGCTTTCTGAGAAACTTCTTTCTGATCTGTGAGTTCATCTCACAGAGTTACAACCTCTGCCTCAAGAAGCAGTTTGCTAACACTCTTTTCGTGGAATCTGCAAAGTGATATTTGGGAGCCTATTGGGGCCCATGGTAATAAAGGAAATATCCTCACATAATAACTAAAGAGAAGCTTTCTGAGAAACTGCATTGCCAATGTGTGAATGCAACCCACAGAGTTACACGTTTCTCTTCAGTGATCAGTTTGTTAGCACAGTTTTCTGGAAATCTGCAATTAGATACTTCATAGCGCAATGAACATTACAGTGACAAAGGAAATATCCAGAGATGAAAACTAGAAAGAAGCTTTCTTAGAAACTTCTTGGTGATGTGTGAATTCATCTCACAGAGTTACACTTATGTTTCGTGGAGCAGTCCGTTAACACTGTCTTTGAGGAATTCTGAGAAGGGCTTCTTTAGACCACTTTGAGGCCTACGCTGATAAAGGAAATTTCATCCGTTCAAACCGTGAAAGAAGCTTTCTGAGAAACTTCTTTCTGATCTGTGAGTTCATCTCACAGAGTTACAACCTCTGCCTCAAGAAGCAGTTTGCTAACACTCTTTTCGTGGAATCTGCAAAGTGATATTTGGGAGCCTATTGGGGCCCATGGTGATAAAGGAAATATCCTCACATAATAACTAAAGAGAAGCTTTCTGAGAAACTGCATTGCCATGTGTGAATGCAACTCACAGAGTTACACGTTTCTCTTCAGTGATCAGTTTGTTAGCACAGTTTTCTGGAAATCTGCAATTAGATACTTCATAGCGCAATGAACATACAGTGACAAATGAAATATCCACAGATGAAAACTAGAAAGAAGCTTTCTTAGAAACTTCTTGGTGATGTGTGAATTCATCTCACAGAGTTACACTTATGTTTCGTGGAGCAGTCCATTAACACTGTCTTTGAGGAATCTGAGAAGGGCTTCTTTGGATCATATTGAGGCCTACGCTGATAAAGGAAATTTCATCCGTTCAAAACGTGAAAGAAGCTTTCTGAGAAACTTCTTTCTGATCTGTGAGTTCATCTCACAGAGTTACAACCTCTGCCTCAAGAAGCAGTTTGCTAACACTCTTTTCGTGGAATCTGCAAAGTGATATTTGGGAGCCTATTGGGGCCCATGGTAATAAAGGAAATATCCTCACATAATAACTAAAGAGAAGCTTTCTGAGAAACTGCATTGCCAAGTGTGAATGCAACCCACAGAGTTACACGTTTCTCTTCAGTGATCAGTTTGTTAGCACAGTTTTCTGGAAATCTGCAATTAGATACTTCATAGCGCAATGAACATTACAGTGACAAAGGAAATATCCAGAGATGAAAACTAGAAAGAAGCTTTCTTAGAAACTTCTGGTGATGTGTGAATTCATCTCACAGAGTTACACTTATGTTTCGTGGAGCAGTCCATTAACACTGTCTTTGAGGAATCTGAGAAGGGCTTCTTTGGATCACTATTGAGGCCTACGCTGATAAAGGAAATTTCATCCGTTCAAAACGTGAAAGAAGCTTTCTGAGAAACTTCTTTCTGATCTGTGAGTTCATCTCACAGAGTTACAACCTCTGCCTCAAGAAGCAGTTTGCTAACACTCTTTTCGTGGAATCTGCAAAGTGATATTTGGGAGCCTATTGGGGCCCATGGTGATAAAGGAAATATCCTCACATAATAACTAAAGAGAAGCTTTCTGAGAAACTGCATTGCCAAGTGTGAATGCAACCCACAGAGTTACACGTTTCTCTTCAGTGATCAGTTTGTTAGCACAGTTTTCTGGAAATCTGCAATTAGATACTTCATAGCGCAATGAACATTACAGTGACAAAGGAAATATCCAGAGATGAAAACTAGAAAGAAGCTTTCTTAGAAACTTCTTGGTGATGTGTGAATTCATCTCACAGACTTACACTTATGTTTCGTGGAGCAGTCCATTAACACTGTCTTTGAGGAATCTGAGAAGGGCTTCTTTGGATCACATTGAGGCCTACGCTGATAAAGGAAATTTCATCCGTTCAAAACGTGAAAGAAGCTTTCTCAGAAACTTCTTTCTGATCTGTGAGTTCATCTCACAGAGTTACAACCTCTGCCTCAAGAAGCAGTTTGCTAACACTCTTTTCGTGGAATCTGCAAAGTGATATTTGGGAGCCTATTGGGGCCCATGGTAATAAAGGAAATATCCTCACATAATAACTAAAGAGAAGCTTTCTGAGAAACTGCATTGCCATGTGTGAATGCAACTCACAGACTTACGCCAGTGTTCTTTGGAGCCGTTTCTTTGGACTGTTTCCGTGGATTCTGAGAAGTGATATTTCAGATAGCTTTGAAGAATAGAAGGAGAAAGGAAATATCCTTCAAGAGAAAGCGGAACCAAGCTTTGTGAGAAACTGCTTTGTGATATGTGAATTCATTTCACAGTGTTCTATCACCCGTTCTCGGGGGAGTTTCCTAGCACTCATTTTGAGGAATCTCAGATGTGATGTCTTGGATATCGTTGAATCGCATGCTGAATAAGGAACTATCCTCAGAGAAACCTGCAGAGAAGGCTTCTCAAAAACTTCTTTGTTGTGGGTGAATTCAGCCCACAGATGTCCATCATTGTTTCCACTGAGAAACTCGCTAGCAGAATTTTCGCAGAATCTGCAATAGGACACACGGTGGCGCTCCAAGACCACAAATAACCTCGTCTTACTAAAGAAAGAAGCTTTCTGAGAAACGCTATGTGATGTGTGAATTCAACTCACTAAGTTGCAGCGGTATTTCGTGGGGCCGTGGCCTAGGCCTATTTGTGTGGAATCTGAGAACAGATATTCCCGATCCCTTTGAAAACAATGGGGCCAATGGAAACATCTTCCAATAAAAATGGAGAAAGAAGCTTTCTGAGAAACTTCTTTCTGATCTGTGAGTTCATCTCACAGAGTTACAACCTCTGCCTCAAGAAGCAGTTTGCTAACACTCTTTTCGTGGAATCTGCAAAGTGATATTTGGGAGCCTATTGGGGCCCATGGTAATAAAGGAAATATCCTCACATAATAACTAAAGAGAAGCTTTCTGAGAAACTGCATTGCCAAGTGTGAATGCAACCCACAGAGTTACACGTTCTCTTCAGTGATCAGTTTGTTAGCACAGTTTTCTGGAAATCTGCAATTAGATACTTCATAGCGCAATGAACATTACAGTGACAAAGGAATATCCAGAGATGAAAACTAGAAAGAAGCTTTCTTAGAAACTTCTTGGTGATGTGTGAATTCATCTCACAGAGTTACACTTATGTTTCGTGGAGCAGTCCATTAACACTGTCTTTGAGGAATCTGAGAAGGGCTTCTTTGGATCACATTGAGGCCTACGCTGATAAAGGAAATTTCATCCGTTCAAAACGTGAAAGAAGCTTTCTCAGAAACTTCTTTCTGATCTGTGAGTTCATCTCACAGAGTTACAACCTCTGCCTCAAGAAGCAGTTTGCTAACACTCTTTTCGTGGAATCTGCAAAGTGATATTTGGGAGCCTATTGGGGCCCATGGTTATAAAGGAAATATCCTCACATAATAACTAAAGAGAAGCTTTCTGAGAAACTGCATTGCCATGTGTGAATGCAACCCACAGAGTTACACGTTTCTCTTCAGTGATCAGTTTGTTAGCACAGTTTTCTGGAAATCTGCAATTAGATACTTCATAGCGCAATGAACATTACAGTGACAAAGGAAATATCCAGAGATGAAAACTAGAAAGAAGCTTTCTTAGAAACTTCTTGGTGATGTGTGAATTCATCTCACAGAGTTACACTTATGTTTCGTGGAGCAGTCCGTTAACACTGTCTTTGAGGAATCTGAGAAGGGCTTCTTTGGATCACTATTGAGGCCTACGCTGATAAAGGAAATTTCATCCGTTCAAAACGTGAAAGAAGCTTTCTGAGAAACTTCTTTCTGATCTGTGAGTTCATCTCACAGAGTTACAACCTCTGCCTCAAGAAGCAGTTTGCTAACACTCTTTTCGTGGAATCTGCAAAGTGATATTTGGGAGCCTATTGGGGCCCATGGTGATAAAGGAAATATCCTCACATAATAACTAAAGAGAAGCTTTCTGAGAAACTGCATTGCCAAGTGTGAATGCAACTCACAGAGTTACACGTTTCTCTTCAGTGATCAGTTTGTTAGCACAGTTTTCTGGAAATCTGCAATTAGATACTTCATAGCGCAATGAACATTACAGTGACAAATGAAATATCCACAGATGAAAACTAGAAAGAAGCTTTCTTAGAAACTTCTTGGTGATGTGTGAATTCATCTCACAGAGTTACACTTATGTTTCGTGGAGCAGTCCATTAACACTGTCTTTGAGGAATCTGAGAAGGGCTTCTTTGGATCATATTGAGGCCTACGCTGATAAAGGAAATTTCATCCGTTCAAACGTGAAAGAAGCTTTCTCAGAAACTTCTTTCTGATCTGTGAGTTCATCTCACAGAGTTACAACCTCTGCCTCAAGAAGCAGTTTGCTAACACTCTTTTCGTGGAATCTGCAAAGTGATATTTGGGAGCCTATTGGGGCCCATGGTAATAAAGGAAATATCCTCACATAATAACTAAAGAGAAGCTTTCTGAGAAACTGCATTGCCATGTGTGAATGCAACTCACAGACTTACGCCAGTGTTCTTTGGAGCCGTTTCTTTGGACTGTTTCCGTGGATTCTGAGAAGTGATATTTCAGATAGCTTTGAAGAATAGAAGGAGAAAGGAAATATCCTTCAAGAGAAAGCGGAACCAAGCTTTGTGAGAAACTGCTTTGTGATATGTGAATTCATTTCACAGTGTTCTATCACCCGTTCTCGGGGGAGTTTCCTAGCACTCATTTGAGGAATCTCAGATGTGATGTCTTGGATATCGTTGAATCGCATGCTGAATAAGGAACTATCCTCAGAGAAACCTGCAGAGAAGGCTTCTCAAAAACTTCTTTGTTGTGGGTGAATTCAGCCCACAGATGTCCATCATTGTTTCCACTGAGAAACTCGCTAGCAGAATTTTCGCAGAATCTGCAATAGGACACACGGTGGCGCTCCAAGACCACAAATAACCTCGTCTTACTAAAGAAAGAAGCTTTCTGAGAAACGCTATGTGATGTGTGAATTCAACTCACTAAGTTGCAGCGGTATTTCGTGGGGCCGTGGCCTAGGCCTATTTGTGTGGAATCTGAGAACAGATATTCCCGATCCCTTTGAAAACAATGGGGCCAATGGAAACATCTTCCAATAAAAGGAGAAAGAAGCTTTCTGAGAAACTTCTTTCTGATCTGTGAGTTCATCTCACAGAGTTACAACCTCTGCCTCAAGAAGCAGTTTGCTAACACTCTTTTCGTGGAATCTGCAAAGTGATATTTGGAGCCTATTGGGGCCCATGGTGATAAAGGAAATATCCTCACATAATAACTAAAGAGAAGCTTTCTGAGAAACTGCATTGCCAAGTGTGAATGCAACCCACAGAGTACATGTTTCTCTTCAGTGATCAGTTTGTTAGCACAGTTTTCTGGAAATCTGCAATTAGATACTTCATAGCGCAATGAACATTACAGTGACAAAGGAAATATCCAGAGATGAAAACTAGAAAGAAGCTTTCTTAGAAACTTCTTGGTGATGTGTGAATTCATCTCACAGAGTTACACTTATGTTTCGTGGAGCAGTCCATTAACACTGTCTTTGAGGAATCTGAGAAGGCTTCTTTGGATCACATTGAGGCCTACGCTGATAAAGGAAATTTCATCCGTTCAAAACGTGAAAGAAGCTTTCTCAGAAACTTCTTTCTATCTGTGAGTTCATCTCACAGAGTTACAACCTCTGCCTCAAGAAGCAGTTTGCTAACCACTCTTTCGTGGAATCTGCAAAGTGATATTGGGAGCCTATTGGGGCCCATGGTTATAAAGGAAATATCCTCACATAATAACTAAAGAGAAGCTTTCTGAGAAACTGCATTGCCAAGTGTGAATGCAACCCACAGAGTTACACGTTCTCTTCAGTGATCAGTTTGTTAGCACAGTTTTCTGGAAATCTGCAATTAGATACTTCATAGCGCAATGAACATTACAGTGACAAAGGAAATATCCAGAGATGAAAACTAGAAAGAAGCTTTCTTAGAAACTTCTTGGTGATGTGTGAATTCATCTCACAGACTTACACTTATGTTTCGTGGAGCAGTCCATTAACACTGTCTTTGAGGAATCTGAGAGGGCTTCTTTGGATCACATTGAGGCCTACGCTGATAAAGGAAATTTCATCCGTTCAAAACGTGAAAGAAGCTTTCAGAAACTCTTTCTGATCTGTGAGTTCATCTCACAGAGTTACAACCTCTGCCTCAAGAAGCAGTTGCTAACACTCTTTTCGTGGAATCTGCAAAGTGATTTGGGAGCCTATTGGGGCCCATGGTGATAAAGGAAATATCCTCACATAATAACTAAAGAGAAGCTTTCTGAGAAACTGCATTGCCAAGTGTGAATGCAACCCACAGAGTTACACGTTTCTCTTCAGTGATCAGTTTGTTAGCACAGTTTTCTGGAAATCTGCAATTAGATACTTCATAGCGCAATGAACATTACAGTGACAAAGGAAATATCCAGAGATGAAAACTAGAAAGAAGCTTTCTTAGAAACTTCTTGGTGATGTGTGAATTCATCTCACCGACTTACACTTATGTTTCGTGGAGCAGTCCATTAACACTGTCTTTGAGGAATCTGAGAAGGGCTTCTTTGGATCACATTGAGGCCTACGCTGATAAAGGAAATTTCATCCGTTCAAAACGTGAAAGAAGCTTTCTCAGAAACTTCTTTCTGATCTGTGAGTCATCTCACAGAGTTACAACCTCTGCCTCAAGAAGCAGTTGCTAACACTCTTTTCGTGGAATCTGCAAAGTGATATTTGGGAGCCTATTGGGGCCCATGGATAAAGGAAATATCCTCACATATAACTAAAGAGAAGCTTTCTGAGAAACTGCATTGCCAGTGTGAATGCAACTCACAGACTTACGCCAGTGTTCTTTGGAGCCGTTTCTTTGGACTGTTTCCGTGGATTCTGAGAAGTGATATTTCAGATAGCTTTGAAGAATAGAAGGAGAAAGGAATAATTCCTCAAGAGGAAAGCGGAACCAAGCTTTGGTGAGA